>NW_025534887.1:65000-141369 GCF_020615455.1 Coregonus clupeaformis
CGCTTCTGCTTCTCTCTACCACTTAGCAATGATCTCAGCATATTGCTGGGTGATAACACACACACACGCGCACACACACACCCTCATTCATTCAATTCATGCACTCGCTAGAGTAGCTGAGCCATCAGGGATGATGTAATGCTTTTGTCAGTGCTTCCTGTTTCCTCCTCCCGTAAGTAAACTTCCTGCTGACTCCTTAAACACTTCCCTCTTTCCTCACTAGTCCAATCAGATCATCTAGCGTGTGTATAGGGGTTAAGTATCTGTGACCATGTTTCCCTAACCCTTGTCTAACCCACGTCCCTCCTCTGTCTCCCTGTATCTGTGACCACGTTTCCCTAACCCTTGTCTAACCCACGTCCCTCCTCTGTCTCCCTGTATCTGTGACCATGTTTCCCTAACCCTTGTCTAACCCACGTCCCTCCTCTGTCTCCCTGTATCTGTGACCATGTTTCCCTAACCCTTGTCTAACCCACGTCCCTCCTCTGTCTCCCTGTATCTGTGACCATGTTTCCCTAACCCTTGTCTAACCCACGTCCCTCCTCTGTCTCTCTGTATCTGTGACCATGTTTCCCTAACCCTTGTCTAACCCACGTCCCTCCTCTGTCTCCCTGTATCTGTGACCATGTTTCCCTAACCCTTGTCTAACCCACGTCCCTCCTCTGTCTCCCTGTATCTGTGACCATGTTTCCCTAACCCTTGTCTAACCCACGTCCCTCCTCTGTCTCCCTGTATCTGTGACCATGTTTCCCTAACCCTTGTCTAACCCACGTCCCTCCTCTGTCTCCCTGTATCTGTGACCATGTTTCCCTAACCCTTGTCTAACCCACGTCCCTCCTCTGTCTCCCTGTATCTGTGACCATGTTTCCCTAACCCTTGTCTAACCCACGTCCCTCCTCTGTCTCCCTGTATCTGTGACCATGTTTCCCTAACCCTTGTCTAACCCACGTCCCTCCTCTGTCTCCCTGTATCTGTGACCATGTTTCCCTAACCCTTGTCTAACCCACGTCCCTCCTCTGTCTCCCTGTATCCTCCCCCTAGCTTCCCTAACTTTGACCTGGAGGAGTCAGGTCAGTGCCAGGGGGACTGGCTGCTCCTAGGCCCCACCTGGAGAGAGGAGTACCGGGTGTGTGGCTCCCTCCTCCCCCCTCCTTTCATCTCCTCCAGGGGAAGAGTCTGGCTCCACTTCCACTCCCAGGCCAACAGCTCGGGACTGGCTCAAGGGTTCAGGCTGTCTTATATCAGAGGTGAGAGAGACTTCCTGGATAAATACAAGTTAAATGAATTAATAAAGTGGGAGGGAAGAGAGTGCGCCTGTTTTGTGCCCTGGAGTGTGTTTGACGCATTTCTGCGTAAAACCTGTATTTTGCGGATTAAAGCCTGTTGTTCTGTGATTTACCCTCCTGCGCCTGACTTCTTCAACACCACCTCATCACAAGAGGAGAGGAGAGGAAAGGAGCACTTTGCAAAGCTTGTCCTATTTTACCCCAGGACAGCGTGTTACAAATCAATAAGCAGCAATTGAGTGCGTTAGTAAAGCTGTCTGACATTGAGCTGTATTGGCAGAAGACATTGATGAGAGTCGCACTTTCCCCAAAAACACCACAGGTAGTTTGTTGTTTGGGGTTATTTTTGTTGGGTGTTTTTTTTTTTTTTTTTTGGGGGGTAGATCAGCTTAATATTGCAGATAGATTGTATCTTCTATCAATGTAATTGTCTGCATCACTTCCAATCGCCCATGCCTGTTGTCTGGACCTATGGCAGTCTCTATGGGGGTGCCACAGGGTTCAATTCTTGGGCCGACACTTTTCTCCGTGTATATCAATGATGTCGCTCTTGCTGCTGGTGACTCTCAGATCCACCTCTACGCAGACGACACCATTTTGTATACATCTGGCCCTTCATTGGACACTGTGTTAACAAACCTCCAAACGAGCTTCAATGCCATACAACAATCCTTCAGTAGCCTCCAACTGCTCTTAAACACTAGTAAAACTAAATGCATGCTTTTCAATCGAACGCTGCTGGCACCCGCCCACCCGACTAGAATCACCACTCTCGACGGGTCTGACCTAGAGTATGTGGACAACTACAAATACCTAGGTGTCTGGTTAGACTGTAAACTCAACTTCCAGACTCACATAAAGAATCTCCAATCCAAAGTTAAATCTAGAATCGGCTTCCTATTTCGCAACAAAGCCTCCTTCACTCATGCTGCCAAACATGCCCTCGTAAAACTGACTATCCTACCGATCCTTGACTTCGGCGATGTCATTTACAAAATAGCCTCCAACACTCTACTCAGCAAATTGGATGTAGTCTATCACAGTGCCATCCGTTTTGTCTCCAAAGACCCATACACTACCCACCACTGTGACCTGTACGCTCTTGTTGGCTGGTCCTCACTACATGTTCGTCGTCAAACCCACTGGCTCCAGGCCATCTATAAATCACTGCTAGGCAAATCCCCGCCTTATCTTAGCTCATTGGTCACCATAGCAGCACCCACCCGTAGTCTGCGCTCCAGCAGGTATATCTCACTGGTCATTCCCAAAGCCAACACCTCCTTTGGCCGCCATTCCTTCCAGTTCTCTGCTGCCAATGACTGGAACGAATTGCAAAAATCTCTGAAGCTGGAGACTCTTATCTCCCTCAATAACTTTAAGCATCAGTTGTCAGAGCACCTTACCGATCACTGCACCTGTACACAGCCCATCTGAAATTAGCCCACCCAACTACCTCATCCCTATATTGTTATTTATTTTGCTCTTTTGCACCCCAGTATCTCTATTTGCACATAATCTCTTGCACATCTAGCATTCCAGTGTTAATACTATTGTAATTATTCTGCACTATAGCCTATTTATTGCCTTACCTCCATAACTTGCTACATTTGCACACACTGTATATATATTTTCTGTTGTATTTTTGACTTTATGTTTTTTACCCCATATGTAACTCTGTGTTGTTTTTATTGCACTGCTTTGCTTTATCTTGGCCAGGTCGCAGTTGTAAATGAGAACCTGTTCTCAACTGGCTTACCTGGTTAAATAAAGGTGAAATAAAAATAAAAAAAATGTTTTTTTTTATATACAGTCATGGCCAAAATTGTTGGCACCCCTGAAATTTTTCCAGAAAATGAAGTATTTCTCACAGAAAAGTATTGAAATTACACATGTTTTGCTATGCACATGTTTATTTCCTTTGTGTGTATTGGAATAACACAAAAAAACAGGAAAAAAGCAAATTTGACATAATTTCACACAAAACTAAAAAAATGGGCCGGACAAAGTTATTGGCACCCTTTCAAAATTGTGGATAAATAAGTTTGTTCCAAGCATGTGATGCTCCTTTAAACTCACCTGGGGCAAGTAACAGGTGTGGGCAATCTAAAAATCACACCTGAAAGCAGATAAAAAGGAGAGAAGTTGACTCAGTCTTTGCATTGTGTTTCTGTGTGTGCCACACTAAGCATGGAGAACAGAAAGAGGAAAAGAGAACTGTCTGAGGACTTGAGAACCAAAATTGTGGAAAAATATCAATAATCTCAAGGTTACAAGTCCATCTCCAGAGATCTAGATGTTCCTTTGTCCACAGTGCGCAACATGATCAAGAAGTTTGCAACCCATGGCACTGTAGCTAATCTCCCTGGACGTGGACGGAAGAGAAAAATTGATGAAAGGTTGCAACGCAGGATAGTCCGGATGGTGGATAAGCAGCCCCAAACAAGTTCCAAAGAAATTCAAGCTGTCCTGCAGGCTCAGGGTGCATCAGTGTCAGCGCGAACTATACGTCGAAATTTGAATGAAATGAAACGCTATGGCAGGAGACCCAGGAGGACCCCACTGCTGACACAGAGACATAAAAAAGCAAGACTACAGTTTGCCAAAATGTACATGAGTAAGCCAAATTCCTTCTGGGAGAACGTCTTATGGACAGATGAGACCAAGATAGAGCTTTTGGTAAAGCACATCGTTCTACTGTTTACCGAAAATGTAATGAAGCCTTCAAAGAAAAGAACACAGTACCTACAGTCAAATATGGTGGAGGTTCAAAGATGTTTTGGGGTTGTTTTGCTGCCTCTGGCACTGGGTGCCTTGACTTTGTGCAAGGCATCATGAAATCTGAGGATTACCAAAGGATTTTGGGTCGCAATGTAGGGCCCAGTGTCAGAAAGCTGGGTTTGCGTCCGAGATCATGGGTCTTCCAGCAGGACAATGACCCCAAACATACTTCAAAAAGCACCCAGAAATGGATGGCAACAAAGCGCTGGAGAGTTCTGAAGTGGCCAGCAATGAGTCCAGATCTTAATCCCATTGAACACCTGTGGAGAGATCTTAAAATTGCTGTTGGGAAAAGGCACCCATCCAATATGAGAGACCTGGAGCAGTTTGCAAAAGAAGAGTGGTCCAAAATTCCGGGTGAGAGGTGTAAGAAGCTTATTGATGGTTATAGGAAGCGACTGATTTCAGTTATTTTTTCCAAAGGGTGTGCAACTAAATATTAAGTTAAGGGTGCCAATCATTTTGTCCGGCCCATTTTTTGAGTTTTGTGTGAAATTATGTCAAATTTGCTTTTTTCCTGTTTTTTTTGTGTTATTCCAATACACACAAAGGAAATAAACATGTGCATAGCAAAACATGTGTAATTTCAATACTTTTCTGTGAGAAATACTTCATTTTCTGGAAAAATTTCAGGGGTGCCAACAATTTTGGCCATGACTGTATATATACTCCCCTTTATTACTTTTCAACCCCACCATCCTTTCCCTACTTGGGGTAAATTAGTGAACAACAATGCCCAGGCCTCTACTTCCAGCTTATACTTACTATCTACACCTTATGGACACAGTTAATTTTACAATAATTATATTATATATATATAATTTTTTTTTTGCTCCTGAACTTCTTGTACTCTCAACCTCTCTGAACATTTTCATGATGTCCATCCGGTTTGCTTCTATATGCCATATCTTTCTAACTGTGCTCTTTCCCAAAAGCTCCCAACATACAACCTATATACTTATGATGGACACAGTATGCTTACATTATTAGCTATCTTTGTTACTATTTGTTGTTATTTGTTATTAGTCCCATCCTTCAACTCTATTCAATACCTCCCATCTATCTCTTAACACCATCCATATAGGATTTCTATTTGCCATATATATTTCAACCGTACTGTGATGTTTTACAAAAGTTCTGAACCTTTCTATTCTCATTTGCTTCTACAGATTGTGAATTAAAAATATTTTTTTTGCTAAAAGTATTATTATATTATTGATCGATTGACTATGACTTTTCAGATCACCCAGTAATGCTATCTGCAAGGTTAGCTCCAGGTAAATATTGCAATCCTTTAGCCATTCCTGGACCTGTGTCCAAAAACAAGCTACAAATGGACAGAACCAAAACAAATGATCTAATGATTCTGTCTCTTCACAGCAAAATCTGCAGAGCTGGGAAGATTGTATCCCCCATATAAATAACATTCTATTGGTAGCAAGAATATTATATAATAATATAAATTGAAAGATTCACATTTTTGAATCCGGTGTCGTTTTGCGTATCAATTCATAAACACTATGCCATGGGATCGGTACGTCAAAAATCTCTTCCCAACTATTTTGCAATCTATATGGGACGGCTGTCAATCCTTTGGTCCTTAAATGAAACTGATATACTTTTTTATTTATCACAGTTTTCCTTAACCAATTATGTTCTTTAATGAAAGGCCGACAGACAATTTCCTTACTTTCTCCCCCTTCCACTTTCCTCTTCCACTTTTGCGGTAATGCTGCAATTATTTGGTTGTAATTTTGGGTAGAGCAGACATTTCCATATGTTTTTGTTAGCTGCATGTGCGACATAACTCCACCAGTCCTACCGATGATATCATTTACGAAGATTATACCTTTTTTAAACATTCTGTCAAAAAATAAAGGTTTTTTGTCAATTAGTATATTTGAATTTAACCAAGTAAAAGTATTTAGTCAGCCACCAATTGTGCAAGTTCTCCCACTTAAAAAGATGAGAGAGGCCTGTAATTTGCATCATAGGTACACGTCAACTATGACAGACAAAATGAGCAAAGAAAATCCAGAAAATCACATTGTAGGATTTTTTATGAATTTATTTGCAAATTATGGTGGAAAATAAGTATTTGGTCAATAACAAAAGTTTCTCAATACTTTGTTATATACCCTTTGTTGGCAATGACACAGGTCAAACGTTTTCTGTAATTCTTCACAAGGTTTTCACACACTGTTGCTGGTATTTTGGCCCATTCCTCCATGCAGATCTCCTCTAGAGCAGTGATGTTTTGGGGCTGTCGCTGGGCAACACAGACTTTCAACTCCCTCCAAAGATTTTCTATGGGGTTGAGATCTGGAGACTGACTAGGCCACTCCAGGACCTTGAAATGCTTCTTACGAAGCCACTCCTTCGTTGCCCGGGCGGTGTGTTTGGGATCATTGTCATGCTGAAAGACCCAGCCACGTTTCATCTTCAATGCCCTTGCTGATGGAAGGAGGTTTTCACTCAAAATCTCACAATACATGGCCCCATTCATTCTTTCCTTTACACGGATCAGTCGTCCTGGTCCCTTTGCAGAAAAACAGCCCCAAAGCATGATGTTTCCACCCCCATGCTTCACAGTAGGTATGGTGTTCTTTGGATGCAACTCAGCATTCTTTGTCCTCCAAACACGACGAGTTGAGTTTTTACCAAAAAGTTCTATTTTGGTTTCATCTGACCATATGACATTCTCCCAATCCTCTTCTGGATCATCCAAATGCACTCTAGCAAACTTCAGACGGGCCTGGACATGTACTGGCTTAAGCAGGGGGACACGTCTGGCACTGCAGGATTTGAGTCCCTGGCGGCGTAGTGTGTTACTGATGGTAGGCTTTGTTACTTTGGTCCCAGCTCTCTGCAGGTCATTCACTAGGTCCCCCCGTGTGGTTCTGGGATTTTTGCTCACCGTTCTTGTGATCATTTTGACCCCACGGGGTGAGATCTTGCATGGAGCCCCAGATCGAGGGAGATTATCAGTGGTCTTGTATGTCTTCCATTTCCTAATAATTGCTCCCACAGTTGATTTCTTCAAACCAAGCTGCTTACCTATTGCAGATTCAGTCTTCCCAGCCTGGTGCAGTTCTACAATTTTGTTTCTGGTGTCCTTTGACAGCTCTTTGGTCTTGGCCATAGTGGAGTTTGGAGTGTGACTGTTTGAGGTTGTGGACAGGTGTCTTTTATACTGATAACAAGTTCAAACAGGTGCCATTAATACAGGTAACGAGTGGAGGACAGAGGAGCCTCTTAAAGAAGAAGTTACAGGTCTGTGAGAGCCAGAAATCTTGCTTGTTTGTAGGTGAGCAAATACTTATTTTCCACCATAATTTGCAAATAAATTCATTAAATATCCTACAATGTGATTTTCTGGGGTTTATATATAAATGCCTGGAGCATTTCCCATATTTGTCTGTCATAGTTGACGTGTACCTATGATTAAAATTACAGGCCTCTCTCATATTTTTAAGGTAGAACTTGCACAATTGGTGGTTTTTCCCCACTGTATGCTTAAAGTACTTTGTTTCTTCCTTCAAAATATCATTTGGTGAATTATGGGTGACTCCGTCAATTGTAACCAGTTTCATTAAGTTCTTTTTGGTAGCATTCCTATGTTGAAGATTGAAAATAATTTTGTGCATTTTTCCCCATATTCCATCCAGTTTGCTTTATTTTTATAATATATTACACTTGATCTTTCTTGAATAAGTTTCTCCATTTCTTTTTGTTTTTCCTTTATTCTGAGCCTCTATGTTACAGTTTTTATTGCCATCTATCTGTTCTGTTAGACTTTCTATTTCCTTTATTAGTATAAACTCTTGACCTAAATTGCTTTTGTTTTCGAGATGAGTACTGAATTGCATGGCCTCTAAAGGCACATTTAAAGGTGTCCCATACAATAAGGGGATTCGCTGTACCTATGTTATGTTGGAAAAAGTCAGTTATAAATTCCTTTGTTCTAATTATAAATAAATTATCATCCAATAGGCTTTGATTAAATTTCCAATATCCTCGCCCATGTGGAAATTCAGTAAGAGTAATGTATATGCCTATTATATGATGGTCCGACCGCATTCTGTCCCCTATCAACACTTTTTTTTACTTTTGGTGCCAACGAGAATGAGATACGAAAGAAGTCAAGACGACTTGCTTGATTGAGTCTCCGCCATGTATATCTCATTAGATCAGGATATTTAAGCCTCCATATATCTACTAGTTCTAATGTATCCATGACATTCACAATTTCCTTAAGAGCATGTGGGTGATTGTTTGTGGTGTGATTTCCTTTACGGTCCATTGAGCTATTTAAAACAGTATTATAATCCCCCACCATAATAATATTGTCTTGAATTGCATGCAGGGTTGATCATTTATTATATATATTGTCAAAGAATTGTGGATCATCATTATTTGGTCCGTAAAGGTTAATGAGCCATATCTGTTTATGGTCCAATAACATATTTAAAATAATCCATCTACCTTGCGTATCTATTTGGACAATTTGCACATTAGGATCGAAATTACTATTAATTAATATCATCACCCCTTTTGAATTTCTTTGCCCATGGGAGAAGTATATTTCCCCCCCCAAAAAAAATCTTTTTTCCACGCTACTTCATCTCGAATTGTTGAATGAGTTTCCTGTATACAATAGATATTATATTCCTTCTCTTTGAGCCATGTAAATATTGTTCTTCTTTTGTTATTATCTGCTAAGCCATTACAATTATAACTGGCTATACTTATTTCACCATACACCATAATGAGATACAAGTTTCAAGTCTATTTATCATTATATATGTTTGTAAATTTACCAATAAAAAATACCGTAATGATTGAGTGTCCATATAGCTGTACCGTGATATTTGCATTGCTACGGAGTAACCCTTCAATTGTTCTCCACTAATTCCCCCGCTAAAGCCCCTCCCCATCCCAAGTTAAGCCGTCATCCCAGTGATCAGCATCCCACCCACGTCCCTCCGTATCCCTAAGGCCCCGAGAGGCCAGGACCCATCCATCGAAAACAGCACACAGTGCCACCCACAAAACATAAGCAGATTAACCGCCAAAAGCATTTCCAATGGTTTCACCTCTATATATATATCTATATAACTATTTTAAAAAAATTATGCATATCCTATTTTCCATCATTATCAATTAATATGCGTAATAATGTCGGCAGTTCACGCGTAGGATTCTAACATATAACCCGGATTGCCATTGTATTACATTTAATTCATTGACAAGCAATTATTATCCGAGCAAATAATTCCCGTGGTCCATCCCATACCCCCCCCCCTCCCCCCCAACATCCCCACTCCCCCACAACAGATGCCAGACAAGCACACACGCACATACTCACATACTCCAACACACTCAACCCCCCTCCTCCACAATCCACCATAAAATCAGATACTCAACGGCTGTTATATCCCAGAGCCCAACTCAAGAAAGGACCTGATTTACGAGTGCACATACATTTACAGCTGATTGAGAAAGCATGCAGATTGAGCAGAAATTGATAACAATGTGAGATTTGATTAATCTACTTAATCTATGTAAAGTCCTAGGTGATGGAGATCAGATCCACCCTCTTCACCTGAGACACAAACACTCTGATCCCCTGTTGTAACCATTTTCCCAAGCATCTCCGTGCGGTCAGACCTTTGATTATTTTGTGCCACCTGGGCCACAATGATAAACCCCCTCTCTGATTGTCCGAGTGTGACCCCCTCCCCATGGGTTACTGCAGCCAGTGTTGCCAGCACTGCCACTACCTGGGTGGGGGTACCCCACCGGAATCCCCACCGGCTAGGTAAAAGGTCATCAAGGTTCTCATTAGCAGCTTTGAGAATTTCCTTGTATATTATGCTCTCCCATCAGGGGGCTCTGGCTTTGTAGGACCAACCCTGCCAGGCTTGCTCAGAATCTTGAGGGGGCGGTGCTGCTCAAGTAGGTCTCTGACCGCTATTTATTTCTCTGTTTAGGCTGCATACTCACAGCAGGTCCATAAAAGAGATGGGAACTTCTCTTTGGTGCATGGGTCGCTCAGGTGGGTGTCCAGGTTATAGGGTTGGGGATCTTCCCATCATGATAGGACAATAAAGATTAGATGTATACTATATTTAAACATGTATATCCCTCATCTACACAACATTGAATGCTCTCTCTCACTACCCCTGCTCATAGACCCCCTGTCGGCTATGCAACCATTATCCCATTACGCACCCGCATCCACATCTGCCGCAAGGGAGAAAGGACGCCAGAGGGAACACAGGACCAACCACAACAACCATCCGCCAAAACAACAACCTCCCGCCAAAAAAGCCATGTTCTAATTATTTGTGTTTAAAGATGTATTATTCAGCTTGTTATGTCGTTTTATCCTTTTATAAAATACTATACTTACTATAAATATTATTTAATATTACAATCCCTATCATTGCTAGTATCGGGTGCTCCAATATTCGACTCCTCTATTACAACTTTTAGAATAGCCATGGAGTAGTCTTTGTGTCTCTGAACATTTGGTTGTCAATATATAGTTTATCCACCACGAGTGCAACACGTTTCCCTTTTAATCTGTTTTCCTTGAAGATTGGATACAGAACTTTGCGCCTTTCTACAATCTCCCTCGGGAACTGATCATTCATGCCTATTTTCGTGCCAGCAAGTCTTTTTCCTAGGCTTTTCACCATAGCTTTATCTTTAAAAAAAAGAAGCAAATTTGGCAACGATTGGGCGCTCATATTTCTGTCCTCTTTTTCCGAAATGGTGTACACGTTCGAGTTGGATTTTATCGACAGCCTCGAGTGGGATTTGTAGCGCTGTATGCAGGAAGTCCTTCATAATATTCTCTGTTATTTCTCCCTCTTTTTCCTGAATACCCGTAAGTACTAGATTTTCCCTCATCGATCTAGTTTGGATGTCTAGTAAGGCTTCTCTCAGAAGGTTGTTCTCCTTTTTTAGTTCCCTAACGTCCGTTTCCATTTTAGAGACTGTCACTTTTAATTCTTTGTTTTCTTTCTCCATTACCAAAGCTTTTTCGTCACTCATTTGAAGACTCGCTTTCAACTCTTTTACGTCTTTACTGACCAATTCTTGGGTAGTTGGGTAGTTTGTTGTTGGGGGTGGTTTGTTGTTGGGTGGTTTGTTGTTGGGTAGTTTGTTGTTGGGGGTGGTTTGTTGTTGGGTGGTTTGTTGATGGGTGGTTTGTTGTTGGGTAGTTTGTTGTTGGGTGGTTTGTTGTTGGGTGGTTTGTTGTTGGGTGGTTTGTTGTTGGGTGGTTTGTTGATGGGTGGTTTGTTGTTGGGTGGTTTGTTGTTGGGTGGTTTGTTGTTGGGTGGTTTGTTGATGGGTGGTTTGTTGATGGGTGGTTTGTTGATTGGGTGGTTTGTTGGGGGTAGTTTGTTGTTGGGTGGTTTGTTGTTGGGTGGTTTGTTGTTGGGGGTAGTTTGTTGTTGGGTGGTTTGTTGTTGGGTGGTTTGTTGTTGGGGTAGTTTGTTGTTGGGTGGTTTGTTGTTGGGTGGTTTGTTGATGTGTGGTTTGTTGTTGGGTGGTTTGTTGTTGGGTGGTTTGTTGATGGGTGGTTTGTTGGGGGTAGTTTGTTGTTGGGTGGTTTGTTGGGGGTAGTTTGTTGTTGGGTGGTTTGTTGTTGGGTGGTTTGTTGTTGGGGTAGTTTGTTGTTGGGGGTAGTTTGTTGTTGGGTGGTTTGTTGGGGGTAGTTTGTTGTTGGGTGGTTTGTTGTTGGGTGGTTTGTTGTTGGGGGTAGTTTGTTGGGGGTAGTTTGTTGTTGGGTGGTTTGTTGTTGGGTGGTTTGTTGTTGGGGGTAGTTTGTTGTTGGGTAGTTTGTTGTTGGGGGTAGTTTGTTGTTGGGTGGTTTGTTGTTGGGTGGTTTGTTGTTGGGGGTAGTTTGTTGTTGGGGGTAGTTTGTTGTTGGGTGGTTTGTTGTTGGGTGGTTTGTTGTTGGGTGGTTTGTTGTTGGGTGGTTTGTTGTTGGGTGGTTTGTTGTTGGGGTAGTTTGTTGGGGGTAGTTTGTTGTTGGGTGGTTTGTTGTTGGGTGGTTTGTTGTTGGGGTAGTTTGTTGTTGGGTGGTTTGTTGTTGGGTGGTTTGTTGTTGGGGTAGTTTGTTGGGGGTAGTTTGTTGTTGGGTGGTTTGTTGTTGGGGTGGTTTGTTGTTGGGTGGTTTGTTGTAGGTTGGTTTGTTGTTGGGGTAGTTTGTTGGGGGTAGTTTGTTGTTGGGTGGTTTGTTGTTGGGGTGGTTTGTTGTTGGGTGGTTTGTTGTTGGGTGGTTTGTTGTTGGGTGGTTTGTTGTTGGGGTAGTTTGTTGGGGGTGGTTTGTTGTTGGGTGGTTTGTTGTTGGGTGGTTTGTTGTTGGGGGTAGTTTGTTGTTGGGTGGTTTGTTGTTGGGTGGTTTGTTGTTGGGGTAGTTTGTTGTTGGGTGGTTTGTTGTTGGGGTGGTTTGTTGTTGGGTGGTTTGTTGTTGGGTGGTTTGTTGTTGGGGTAGTTTGTTGGGGGTAGTTTGTTGTTGGGTGGTTTGTTGTTGGGTGGTTTGTTGTTGGGGTGGTTTGTTGTTGGGTGGTTTGTTGTTGGGGTGGTTTGTTGTTGGGTGGTTTGTTGTTGGGGTGGTTTGTTGTTGGGTGGTTTGTTGTTGGGTGGTTTGTTGTTGGGTGGTTTGTTGTTGGGGTGGTTTGTTGTTGGGGTGGTTTGTTGTTGGGTGGTTTGTTGTTGGGGTGGTTTGTTGTTGGGTGGTTTGTTGTTGGGTGGTTTGTTGTTGGGGTGGTTTGTTGTTGGGTGGTTTGTTGTTGGGGGTGGTTTGTTGTTGGGTGGTTTGTTGTTGGGGTAGTTTGTTATTGGGTGGTTTGTTGTTGGGTGGTTTGTTGTTGGGGTAGTTTGTTGGGGGTAGTTTGTTGTTGGGTGGTTTGTTGTTGGGTGGTTTGTTGTTGGGGGTAGTTTGTTGTTGGTTGGTTTGTTGGGTGATTTGTCTGAAGTTTCACAGCCTTTCACGTTCTCCTATTTTATGTTCAGCCTTGGTGACAGTGGAATATTTTTCCTAAAATACATAATCCATGTTTGGCCGTATTAGGTGATGTGTACTCTAGCTCTGACATGGGAAGGCAATTTTACTTCCAAAGAGCTTTCTACACTCTAGTGTTTAGGGCTCTGAAACACGTTTTACTTCCAAAGAGCTTTCTAAACTCTAGTGTTTAGGGCTCTGAAAAACGTTTTACTTCCAAAGAGCTTTCTACACTCTAGTGTTTAGGGCTCTGAAAAACGTTTTACTTCCAAAGAGCTTTCTAAACTCTAGTGTTTAGGGCTCTGAAAATCTGTTCCTCTTGAACTCTTCAAGTAGTCCAAAGGGGTGATGATGATGCCACTTGATATTCTTGTGGTTTTAGTGACGTTTATCTTTTCCCTTTAATGCCTGAGGTGATGACCTGTCTGTCTGTACATGTTGTGGTGCCGTCTCTTATTTCCTCCACTCTAGTTGGCTGGCTGTAGTTATGTCAGTGTTATTGATCTGTCTGTGTTGTGTCTGTAGGTATGTCAGTGTTATTGATGTGTCTGTGTTGTGTCTGTAGTTATGTCAGTGTTGTTGATGTGTCTGTAATAATGTGTCTGTGATAATGTGCCTGTAATAATGTGTCTGTGATAATGTGCCTGTAATAATGTGTATGTGATAATGTGTCTGTGATAATGTGCCTGTAATAATGTGTCTGTGGTAATGTGTCTGTGATAATGTGCCTGTAATAATGTGTCTGTAATAATGTGTCTGTGATAATGTGCCTGTAATAATGTGTCTGTGATAATGTGCCTGTAATAATGTGTATGTGATAATGTGTCTGTGATAATGTGCCTGTAATAATGTGTCTGTGGTAATGTGTCTGTGATAATGTGCCTGTAATAATGTGTCTGTAATAATGTGTCTGTGATAATGTGCCTGTAATAATGTGTCTGTAATAATGTGTCTGTGATAATGTGCCTGTAATAATGTGTCTGTAATAATGTGTCTGTGATAATGTGCCTGTAATAATGTGTCTGTAATAATGTGTCTGTGATAATGTGCCTGTAATAATGTGTCTGTAATAATGTGTCTGTGATAATGTGCCTGTAATAATGTGTCTGTAATAATGTGTCTGTGATAATGTGCCTGTAATAATGTGTCTGTAATAATGTGTCTGTGATAATGTGCCTGTAATAATGTGTCAGCAGTGTGTCTCTCCCTCCAGGTGGTTGGGCCAGTCCCGCTGTCAGAGTGATGAGCTCCTGTCTGTAGTTTGTAGTTATGTCAGTAATGTGTCTGTTGACGTATCAGTAGTGTTAACGTCTCTGTGTCTGTCATTGTGTCCGTTCCCCCAGGTCGTCTGGGCCAGTCCAGCTGTCAGAGTGATGAGTTCCTGTGTGGTAACGGTAAATGTCTTCCCCGGGCATGGCGCTGTAACGGCCTGGATGAGTGTGGTGACGCTACTGACGAACGGAGCTGTGTACCCCCTCCCACCCCTCCCCGCGCCTCCCTCTGCCCCCCCGGCACCGCCCCCTGTACCCAGGCCCAGGTAGGGAGCCTAGAGGTTAGAGAAGCCGGCCAGCAACTAGAGGGGAGGAAAAAAAACTCTGATAGGAACAATGTGCTACACTGGGCTGACCCATTGGTTCCTACCTCTCGGGGGTGTGTGTGTGTGGGTGTGTGTGTGTGTGAGTGTGTGTGTGAGTGTGTGAGTGTGTGAGTGTGTGAGTGTGTGAGTGAGTGTGAGTGTGAGTGTGAGTGTGTGTGTGTGTGTGTGTGTGTGTGTGTGTGTGTGTGTGTGTGTCTGGGGGATTTCCGTTCCCAGATACAATAATAAGGAACAATAAAGTTGTATTCTTCTTCTCCTCCAGTCCACCCGCTGCCTGCCCCCCTCGCTGCGCTGCAACGGAGCCCGGGACTGCCCCGACGGCTCGGACGAGGCCGGGTGCCCCGACACGGCCTGCGGGAAACGCCTGGGGAACTTCTACGGAACATTCGCCTCCCCAGACTTCTTCCGCTCCAACCGCAGCGCTGTGGGGGAGCTGAGGTGCTCCTGGCTACTGGACACTCGGGTAGGGAGGAGTTCAACACCTTCAAGATTTCACACAATCCATTAGCTGATGGGTGCTAGGGCCGATCAATCAATTCATTGTAGTTTGTATTTTTCTAAATAAATAGATTAATAAATAATCGTTTTCCTGGCAAAATATAGTAAGACGTGTGCATGCATACCAGACACATGCTAACTGATCTATAACAGGGTTAAAGAGCTGAACACATGCTAACTGATCTATAGCAGGGTTAAAGAGCTGAACACATGCTAACTGATCTATAGCAGGGTTAAAGAGCTGAACACATGCTAACTGATCTATAGCAGGGTTAAAGAGCTGAACACATGCTAACTGATCTATAGCAGGGTTAAAGAGCTGAACACATGCTAACTGATCTATAACAGGGTTAAAGAGCTGAACACATGCTAACTGATCTATAGCAGAGTTAAAGATCTGAACACATGCTAACTGATCTATAACAGGGTTAAAGAGCTGAACACATGCTAACTGATCTATAACAGGGTTAAAGAGCTGAACACATGCTAACTGATCTATAGCAGGGTTAAAGAGCTGAACACATGCTAACTGATCTATAGCAGGGTTAAAGAGCTGAACACATGCTAACTGATCTATAGCAGAGTTAAAGAGCTGAACACATGCTAACTGATCTATAGCAGAGTTAAAGAGCTGAACACATGCTAACTGATCTATAGCAGAGTTAAAGAGCTGAACACATGCTAACTGATCTATAGCAGAGTTAAAGAGCTGAACACATGCTAACTGATCTATATCAGGGTTAAAGAGATGAACACATGCTAACTGGTCTATAGCAGGGTTAAAGAGCTGAACACATGCTAACTGATCTATAGCAGAGTTAAAGAGCTGAACACATGCTAACTGATCTATAGCAGGGTTAAAGAGCTGAACACATGCTAACTGATCTATAGCAGGGTTAAAGAGCTGAACACATGCTAACTGATCTATAGCTGGGTTAAAGAGCTGAACACATGCTAACTGATCTATAGCAGAGTTAAAGAGCTGAACACATGCTAACTGATCTATAGCAGGGTTAAAGATCTGAACACATGCTAACTGATCTATAGCTGGGTTAAAGAGCTGAACACATGCTAACTGATCTATAGCAGGGTTAAAGAGCTGAACACATGCTAACTGATCTATAGCAGGGTTAAAGAGCTGAACACATGCTAACTGATCTATAGCAGAGGGGAAAAAGCTCAATCAAAACAGAAGCTTGTTTATTTAACTGGCTGTCCAGCAATGGAAAATCACTTAAATTAGTTATTTTGGATTTTCATACGGATGCTGTCGGTCGACTAATTGATGAATCTAACTCTCCTCCTCCTCCTAGGACCCGAAGCCCATCCTGTTGCAGCTGGACCTGGGGTTAGGACCGGCGGACTCCCTCCATGTCTATGATGGGCTGGTCCAGAGAGCAGAGCGCCTCCTGCAGGCCCTGTCTCATCATAACAACAGGAGACCAGCCCTATTAGAGTCCAGTAGAGGACAGATGAGTCTACTGTACCTGGCCCAGCCACGCAGCCCTGGGCATGGATTCAACGCTACATACCAGGTATGCTAACCCTTACCTTGACCTTAACCCTGACCTTGACCTTGACGCTGATCTTGACCTTAACCCTAACCCTAACACCACGCAGCCCTGGCCATGGATTCAACGCTACATACCAGGTATGCTAACCCTTACCTTGACCTTAACCCTGACCTTGACCTTGACGCTGATCTTGACCTTAACCCTAACCCTAACACCACGCAGCCCTGGGCATGGATTCAACGCTACATACCAGGTAGGTTAACCCTAACCTTAACCCTGACCCTAACCCTAACCCTGAGCCTGACCCTAACACCAGATAGCCCCGGCCATGGATTCAACGCTGCATACCAGGTAGATTAGGTTTGGGACAGTTGGACTGTAAATGGTTGTCTTGATGATGAAGTGCTCTGTTTTGTTTTCATGTGTTTTGTGTTTAGAATTGTCATTGGTATGGCCCAGAGTTTTTCCTGACCAGGCAGAAGCCTGTGACTAGTACCCAGAGTTTTTCCTGACCAGGCAGAAGCCTGTGACAAGTACCCAGAGTTTTTCCTGACCAGGCAGAAGCCTATGACTAGTACCCAGAGTTTTTCCTGACCAGGCAGAAGCCTATGACTAGTTCCCAGAGTTTTTCCTGACCAGGCAGAAGCCCGTGACTAGTACCCAGAGTTTTTCCTGACCAGGCAGAAGCCTGTGACTAGTACCCAGAGTTTTTCCTGACCAGGCAGAAGCCTATGACTAGTACCCAGAGTTTTTCCTGACCAGGCAGAAGCCTGTAACTAGTACCCAGAGTTTTTCCTGACCAGGCAGAAGCCTATGACTAGTACCCAGAGTTTTTCCTGACCAGGCAGAAGCCTATGACTAGTACCCAGAGTTTTTCCTGACCAGGCAGAAGCCTATGACTAGTACCCAGAGTTTTTCCTGACCAGGCAGAAGCCTGTGACTAGTACCCAGAGTTTTTCCTGACCAGGCAGAAGCCTATGACTAGTACCCAGAGTTTTTCCTGACCATGCAGAAGCCTGTGACTAGTACCCAGAGTTTTTCCTGACCAGGCAGAAGCCTGTGACTAGTACCCAGAGTTTTTCCTGACTAGGCAGAAGCCTGTGTCTAGTACCCAGAGTTTTTCCTGACCAGGCAGAAGCCTGTGACTATTACCCAGAGTTTTTCCTGACCAGGCAGAAGCCTATGACCTATGACCCAGAGTTAAAGGCCACTTTATGAGAACAATACAGTTTTTCCTTTACTATTCTACCCTGTAGGTGAAAGGTTACTGTTTCCCGGGGGAGCACCCGTGCGGAGGGGACCAGGGCTGTTACTCCGAGCGCCAGCGCTGTGACGGGTACTGGCACTGCCCTACGGGGCGCGACGAGGAGGACTGCCCAGTTTGCCAGGAGGGGGAGTACCCCTGTGAGGGGGGCAGTGGGGCCTGCTACCCTGCCTCTGAACGATGTAACAACCAGAAGAAGGTAATGTATCAATCAATCAATCAATCAATCAATTAATACTTTATTGTCCTATTGTACAATTCTGATTTAAAAAAATTGTTCTGCTAAAATCCTGGATCTAGGAGAGGGACCCATGAATTGAAAATAATCTAGTTACAGTCCATTTTCTGGGTATGCTTCTGATAAAGATCGTTGTGTCGAAACACGCAAGCTTTTAATAAATTTAATCTAATTATTTGTCACGTGCTTCGTAAACAACAGGTGTAGACAAACAGTGAAATGCTTACAGACGGCCCTTTAATCACTAAAGATACACAAATAAAAAACATGAACTAGTTACATAAGGAATTAACTTTTTTAAGGCAAGTCAGTTAAGAACAAATTCTTATTTACAATGACGGCCTACACATAAGGAATTAACAAAAGAGCACAGTGAATTGAAAACAATCTATTTAGTTGCTTAATTCTTCCATTTTTGGAAGACAACCCAAATACTTTATTGTGTTATCCTTGATGTAGCCCTACTGCCAATTATTATTTGGCTACAGTGCCTTCAGAAAGTATTCACACCCCTTGACTTTTTCCACATTTTGTTGTGTTACAGCCTGAATTTAAAATGGATTAAATTTAGATTTTTGTCACTGGCCTACACACAATACCCCATAATGTCAAAGTGGAATTATGTTTTTTAAAATGTTTACAAATGAATAAAAAATGAAAAGCTGAAATGTCTTGAGTCAATAAGTATTCAACCCCTTTGTTATGGCAAGACTAAATAAGTTCAGGAGTAGAAATGTCCTTAACAAGTCACATAATTAAGTTGCAAGTTGCAAGGAGTCTGTGCATTAATTGTGTTTAACATGATTTTTGAATGACTACCTCATCTCTGTTCCCCACACATACAATTATCTGTAAGGTCCCTCAGTCGAGCAGTGATTTTCAAACACAGATTCAACCACAAAGACCAGGGAGGTTTTCCAATGCCTCGCAAAGAAGGGCACCTATTGGTAGATGGGTAAAAAATAAAAAAAAGACATTGAATATCCCTTTGAGCATGGTGAAGTTATTAATTACACTTTGGATGGTGTATCAATACACCCAGTCACTACAAAGATACAGGCATCCTTCCTAACTCAGTTGCCAGAGAGGAAGGAAACCACTGAGGGATTTCACCATGAGGCCAATGGTGACTTTAAAACCATTACAGAGTTTAATGGCTGTGATAGGAGGAAACTGAGGATGGATCAACAACATTGAAGTTACTCCTCAATACTAACCTAAATGACAGAGTGAAAAGAAGGAAGCCTGTACAGAATAAAAATATTCCAAAACGTGCATCCTGTTTGCAGTAAGGCACTAAAGTAAAACTGCAAAAAATGTGGCAAAGAAATTAACTTCATGTCCTGAATACAAAGTGTTATGTTTGGGGCAAATCCAACACAACACATTACTGAGTACCACTCTTCATATTTTCAAGCATAGTAGTGGCGGCATCATGTTATGGGTTTGCTTAGGACTAGGGGGTAAAAGAGCTAAGCACAGGCAAACTCCTACGGGAAAACCTAGTTCAGTCTGCCTCCCTACAGGCACTGGGAGACAAATTCACCTTTCAGCAGGACAATAACCTAAAACACAAGGCCAAATACACACTGGAGTTGCTAACCTAGACAACATTAAATGTTTCCTGAGTGGCTTAGTTACGGATTTGACTTGAATCGGCTTGAAAATCTATGGCAAGACTTGAAAATGGCTGTCGAGCAATGATCAACAACCAAACTTGACAGAGCTTGAAGAATGTTGAAAATAATAATGGGTAAGGAAGACTCCCAGCTGTAATCGCTGCCAAAGGTGATTCTAACATGTGTTGACTCAGGGGTGAGAATACTTGAGTAAATGAGATATTTCTGTATTTCATTTTCAATACATTTGCAAAAATGTCTAAAACATGTTTCCACTTGGTCATTATGGGGTATTGTGTGTAGATGGGTGAGATTTTTGATTTATTTAATCCATTTTGAATTCAGGCTGTAACACAACATAAAGTGGAATAAGTCGAGGGGTATGAATACTTTCTGAAGACACTGTATCAACATATTCTCCATCAATCTAATCTACACACTGAGGATGAAAAAAACTCTGGTATTTTTCCATTCTTGGAAGACAATCAGTAGAAAGATGTTTGGACCACAATGGAAATGTTTCTATTATGTTTTGGTTGTAAATATACAGATATCTCTCATCCATTCCAGTGCCCAGACGGTTCAGATGAGAAGAACTGTTTTGACTGCCAGCCGGGTAACTTCCACTGTGGCACCAACCTGTGTATCTTTGAGACGTGGCGCTGTGATGGTCAGGAGGACTGTCTGGATGGTAGTGATGAGAGAGACTGTTTGGCAGCTGTGCCCAGGAAGGTACAGAAAACCATCATTTGATGGGTTCTCACATCTGGCCTATTTCACAAATGTGTATTATAAACGCACGTGTGAATAGGAAATGTGTTTCCTGCATATCCCAGCTCCCCCTGAGAGTGGGGTCAGCACTGTCCAGTGCCCCTGGAGCAATTAGGGTTAAGTGCATCGCTCAAGGGCACGTCGACATATTATTTTTACCTTGTCGGCTTCGGGATTCAAACTAGCGACCTTTCGCTTACTGGCCCAGCACTCTACCAGCTGTGCTCCCTGCCACCTGGCTACCAAGCTACATCTGAATCTTACCCTACGAGGTCCGGAGTACTGCTGGTTTTCTGTTCTACCTGATAACGAAATACTCTCACCTGGCGTTCCAGGTCTAAATCAGTCCCTGATTAGAGGGGAAAATGAAAAAGAAAAGCAGTGGAACTTGGCTTGGAGGTCCAGATTTAGAATTTGATTTTAATTGAATTTGCTTGTCAACACCAGGGGTGTCCAACTCATTCTCATGGAGGGCCAAGTGTCTGCAGGTTTTTTTGGGGTTTTCCTTTCAACTAAGCCCAAAGACAAACAGTCTCCTTACTTCATTAAACAAGTCCAAGGGAGGAGTGAAAACCCACTTGGCCCTCCGAGGAAAGAGTTGGACACCTACAGCACAGGAGGCTGGTGACACCTTAATTGGGGAGGACGGGCTGGAGCGGAATTGGGTGGAATGGTATCAGATACATCAAACGCATGGTTTCCATGGTGATGCCATTCAGATACATCAAACGCATGGTTTCCATGGTGATGCCATTCCATTTTGCTCCTTTCCAGCCATTAGCATCCACAGGTCTACTATAACTATATCTCTGACCATGTCTTGTGAAGTACATGTACACTACGTGACCAAAAGTATGTGGACACCTGCTCGTCTAACATCTCATTCCAAAATCATGGGCATTAATATGGAGTTGGTCCCCCCTTTGCTGCTATAACAGCCTCCACTCTTCTGGGAAGGCTTTCCACTAGATGTTGGAACATTGCTGCGGGGACTTGCTTCCATTCAGACACAAGTGCATTAGTGAGGTCGGGCACTGATGTTGGGCGATTAGGCCTGGCTCGCAGTCAGCGTTCCAATTCATCCCAAAGGTGTTCGATGGGGTTGAGGTCAGGGCTCTGTGCAGACCAGTCAAGTTCTTCCACACCGATCTCGATAAACAATTTCTGTATGGACCTCGCTTTGTGCATGTGAGCATTGTCATGCTGAAACAGGAAAGGGCCTTCCCCAAACTGTTGCCACAAAGTTGGAAGCACATAATTGTCTAGAATGTCATTGTCTGCTGTAGCGTTAAGATTTCCCTTCACTGGAACTAAGGGGCCTAGCCCAAACCATGAAAAACAGCCCCAGACCATTATTCCAGTTCCACCAAACCTTAAATTTGGCACTATGCATTGGGGCAGGTTGCGTTCTCCTGGCATCCGCCAATCCCAGATTAGTCTGTCTGACTGCCAGATGGTGAAGTGTGATTCATCACTCCAGAGAACTTGTTTCCACTGCTCCAGAGTCCAATGGCGGCGAGCTTTACACCACTCCAGCCGACGCTTGGCATTGTGCATGGTGATCGGCCATGGAAACAGTTGTTGTGCTGACGTTGCTTCCAGAGGCAGTTTGGAACTCGGTAGTCAGTGTTGCAACCGAGGACAGACGATTATTACGCGCTACGCGCTTCAGCACTCGGCGGTCCCGTTCTGTGAGCTTGTGTGGCCTACCACTTCGCGGCTGAGCCGTTGTTGCTCCTAGACGTTTCCACTTCACAATAACAGCACTTACAGTTGACTGGGGCAGCTCTAGCAGGGCAGAAATGTGAAGAACTGACTTGTTGGAAAGGTGGCATCCTGTGATGGTGCCAAGTTGAAAGTCACAGAGCTCTTCAGTAAGGCCATTCTACTGCCAATGTTTGTCTATGGAGATTGCATGGCTGTGTGCTCGATTTTATACAGCTGTCAGCAACGGGTGTGGCTGAAATAGCCGAATCCACTAATTTGAAGGGGTGTCCACATACTTTTGTATATCTAACACCATTGCTAGAACTAGTATTATATAGTTTTGTGATGTATTTTATGATATGCCAGGAATGCCTGTATTGTTTCAAGGTGATCACTGCAGCCCTGATAGGCTCTCTGGGCTGTGGCCTCCTCCTGGTCATAGCTCTGGGCTGTGCATTCAAACTCTACTCCCTCCGGACAAGAGACTATAGGTAGGATTATTTCATCTCACTCTGTGTGTCTCTGACTCTGTCTTTGTCTCATTCACTATCTATCTATCTATCTATCTATCTATCTATCTATCTATCTATCTATCTATCTATCTCTCTCTCTCTCTCTCTCTCTCTCTCTCTCTCTCTCTCTCTCTCTCTCTCTCTCTCTCTCTCTCTCTCTCTCTCTCTCTCTCTCTCTCTCTCTCTCTCTGTCTCTCTCTCTGTCTCTCTCTCTCTCTCTCTCTCTCTCTCTCTCTCTCTCTCTCTCTCTCTCTCTCTCTCTCTCTGTCTCTCTCTCTCTCTCTCTCTCTCTCTCTCTCTCTCTCTCTCTCTCTCTCTCTCTCTCTCTCTCTCTCTCTGTCTCTCTCTCTCTCTCTCACACTCTCAGTTCAAGGGGCTTTATTGGCATTGGGAAAGTATGTTATTCAATTTCCGGAATTCCAAATAGAGCAGCAGCTGCTGAAAAATGAGCTCCTACAAATATTGAAATTTATACGTTTTTTAGAGTGAAGTACATCGGAAAAAAAACAAAAGAAAACTGCAAGACTGAATAAGAGACAAAACAAGCAACAAACAAAGAAGAAAGGCTTTTGAAAAAGTAACTATTTTTCATAAAATTGTACAGTTATCTTAGCTAGCTGAATTGTTTACCAGTTGCTAAGCAGTTGCTAGGGACTCTCCTGGAAGAAGCTAGCTAGCTAACAAAGAATATCTTGTTAACAGAAGAAAAGAAAGACAAAATAAGACAAAATAAGGACAGAAGACAAAGGACATCAAAGTAAAACAGTCCTCTAAAAGACACAAGAATAATACAAGAATAATACAAGAAACAACGCTTATATTGCAACATTGTGTACAGCGTTGCTATGGAAATTGTTTACCCACCAGGCATCCAGACGGAGAAAGCTAAGAAAAGTTTCAAAGGTTTGATGATGGGACAGAACCATGAATGCCTGTTTGCAGATCTTACCAGTTGCAAAACAAGAACAAATTTAATATTTAATACCAAACGAGGGCACATATGGAAAAGAGTTATTTGCAACACTTTCCCTTTCTCAAAAAAGAGAGGCATCAGCCAAGGATGTCAGATCAGCATTTTTGAAGAAGCTGACCAGAGCAACACGTATCAAACAGTAAACTTATATAATAATGGAACTGTATTGATACAAGGCAATGATTCAAGCCTCCAGGCTTTTGAGAATATGTTTGCTACCCTAAAAGCAGAAGCTGAACTCATCTCAGAAACTGAGGAACAAGTCAAGGAGGGAGATGGAGAAAAGCAGGCCCCAACAGTCTCTGTGACCCAGCAAGAAGCCCTCAGTGTCCCTCTACCTACCTCACCTGCAGCAGACAAAGCCAAGGACATGCCTATAACACCAAGAACACCTGCTATGCAACGTTTCCACAACACCCTCTCTCTAGTCGAAGCAGAGGTCATAGAACTCAGAGAGAACAAGCTTCAAGAGGACAACACTGTCCAGAAACTAAAAGAAGAGATGAAACAGTTCAGGGAGGAGAGCAGAGCATCTATTGCTAAATTAGAAAGCAGAATGGACAAACTGAGTCAGACAAATGATGACCTCAGAGACCATCTGAGCACAACAAGAAAGGAGCTAGAGCAGAGAGAGAGGTACATTGACACCCTCAACCAGCAGCTAGTCAATATGTCCTCTGCATCTAGAGAACATGTCCACCAGCCTGGTACAACACAAACAGAACCTGAGACCAGCATGGCCTCCACCACACAGCCTGATGACACTGCACCCGCCTACCAGTCTGCTCCAGTCCAGATCAGCCAACCAGCGTCCCAGTCTGCTCTAGACCAGGTCAGCCTACCTGCTTCCCAGTCTGCTCCAGCACAGTGTGCTCCAGCCCAGGTCAACCTATCAGCCTCTAAGTCTGCAGCCCAGGTCAGCCAACCAGCCACCCAGTCTTCTCCAGCCCAGGTCAGCCAACCAGCCTCCCAGTCTGCTCCAGCCCAGGTCAGAATACCAGTCTCCCAGTCTGCTCCACCCAGACAGTCACCCACAACTGCAATCCTTATTGATTCAAATGGGAAGTTCTTAGTCCAGGAAAGATGATTCCCTAGACACCAGGTGTATAAGTTCTGGTGTCCTACAACTGACAGTGCAATGCAGCTACTCAGTCAGACCAGGATTGACACCCCCGACAACATCATCATCCACACTGGCACAAACCACCTTCATGCCAAAGGTGAAAATGTATCTGGGGCAGTGAGAAGCGTAGCAGAACGGGCACAGGCTATGTTCCCAACAACCAATATAGTTGTGTCCACCCTCCTACCAAGAAAATACTTCCCAGGACAGTTGATCGAAAAAATAAATCAACAGATCACTGTGGACTGTGCCTCACTGCTCAACGTTAGAATGGCTCACCATCCCACTCTGACATGTGAACACTTATACGATAATGTACACCTTGATCAGGACAGTGTCAGAACTTTTGCTAAGGACCTAAAGGATGCAACACTTGGCAGGGACCCACACACCCATCACCCCAGCAGCAGAGCCCCCCTGCCCCACCGTCTGAAACAACAGTACACCCACCATCCCCAGGAGAGAAGAGCCAGACACGGCTTATTACAGCACAGCTCTACAAGACCGGGCCCAACACAGCATAGATTTACCAGACCAGACCCTCCTCAGGACAGCACGACCAGACGGGGCCCGCCTCAGGACAGCACGACCAGACCCGTCCCATTACAACACAGCTCTACCAGACCCGGCCCATCACAACACAGCTCTACCAGACCCAGCCCATCACAACACAGTTCTACTGGACCCGGTCCATCACAACACAGCACTGACCACTACTCCAGGGTCGGGCAGAACACTGTCCTTCAAAGAAGTACACCACATGATGCAGTCCACACCATGTATCATTCAGATCATCAGCCTACATATGCTGAGGTAACCTCTGGCAAAACACACCTAGAACAATCAGAGATAGGAGAGGTGCGCCAACTACTGCATCTAATATGCAGACTACTGGGCTAGACAGACCCTTTAATTACACACACACACACACACACACACACACACACACACACACAGGGTTGCAGATTGCATTGCATTGTACTTATTTTTTGGGCCATTCTTATTAAGTTGTTTACAACTATCCTTTATTTTATTGGCACTGGTATTATAATAATAGTGATGTGTAATGGTGTGTGTGTGTGTGTATGTGTATATATATGTATGTATATGTATGTATGTATGTATGTATGTATATGTATATATATATGTATGTGTATGTGTATGTGTATGTGTGTATGTGTGTATGTATGTATGTATGTATGTATGTATGTATGTATGTATGTATGTATGTATGTATGTATGTGTATGTATGTATGTATGTATATATATGTATACAGTGGGGAAAAAAAGTATTTAGTCAGCCACCAATTGTGCAAGTTCTCCCACTTAAAAAGATGAGAGAGGCCTGTAATTTTCATCATAGGTACACGTCAACTATGACAGACAAAATTAGAAAAAAAATTCCAGGAAATCACATTGTAGGATTTTTAATGAATTTATTTGCAAAGTATGGTGGAAAATAAGTATTTGGTCAATAACAAAAGTTTCTCAATACTTTGTTATATACCCTTTGTTGGCAATGACACAGGTCAAACGTTTTCTGTAAGTCTTCACAAGGTTTTCACACACTGTTGCTGGTATTTTGGCCCATTCCTCCATGCAGATCTCCTCTAGAGCAGTGATGTTTTGGGGCTGTCGCTTGGCAACACGGACTTTCAACTCCCTCCAAAGATTTTCTATGGGTTTGAGATCTGGAGACTGGCTAGGCCACTCCAGGACCTTGAAATGCTTCTTACGAAGCCACTCCTTCGTTGCCCGGGCGGTGTGTTTGGGATCATTGTCATGCTGAAAGACCCAGCCACGTTTCATCTTCAATGCCCTTGCTGATGGAAGGAGGTTTTCACTCAAAATCTCACGATACATGGCCCCATTCATTCTTTCCTTTACACGGATCAGTCGTCCTGGTCCCTTTGCAGAAAAACAGCCCCAAAGCATGATGTTTCCACCCCAATGCTTCACAGAAGGTATGGTGTTCTTTGGATGCAACTCAGCATTCTTTGTCCTCCAAACACGACGAGTTGAGTTTTTACCAAAAAGTTCTATTTTGGTTTCATCTGACCATATGACATTCTCCCAATCCTCTTCTGGATCATCCAAATGCACTCTAGCAAACTTCAGACGGGCCTGGACATGTACTGGCTTAAGCAGGGGGACACGTCTCGCACTGTAGGATTTGAGTCCCTGGCGGCGTAGTGTGTTACTGATGGTAGGCTTTGTTACTTTGGTCCCAGCTCTCTGCAGGTCATTCACTAGGTCCCCCCGTGTGGTTCTGGGATTTCTGCTCACCGTTCTTGTGATCATTTTGACCCCACGGGGTGAGATCTTGTGTGGAGCCCCAGATCGAGGGAGATTATCAGTGGTTTTGTATGTCTTCCATTTCCTAATAATTGCTCCCACAGTTGATTTCTTCAAACCAAGCTGCTTACCTATTGCAGATTCAGTCTTCCCAGCCTGGTGCAGGTCTACAATTTTGTTTCTGGTGTCCTTTGACAGCTCTTTGGTCTTGGCCATAGTGGAGTTTGGAGTGTGACTGTTTGAGGTTGTGGACAGGTGTCTTTTATACTGATAACAAGTTCAAACAGGTGCCATTAATACAGGTAACGAGTGGAGGACAGAGGAGCCTCTTAAAGAAGAAGTTACAGGTCTGTGAGAGCCAGAAATCTTGCTTGTTTGTAGGTGACCAAATACTTATTTTCCACCATAATTTGCAAAAAAATTCATTAAAAATCCTACAATGTGATTTTCTGGATTTTTTTCCCTCAATTTGTCTGTCATAGTAGACGTGCACCTGTGATGAAAATTACAGGCCTCTCTCATCTTTTTAAGTGGGAGAACTTGCACAATTGGTGGCTGACTAAATACTTTTTTTCCCCACTGTATATATATATGTATATATATATATATATATATATATATATTACTATTATTATTATATATATATATATTTTCAATGTACTTTACTCAAACCAGTGAATATCACTTATTATAAATGAGATCATTAACTATCAGCTCTTGGAATATCCAGGGCCTGTACTCTTCACATTTTGGTTATAAAACAACAAATCCAGAATTGATTAAAAACATCAAGGGACAGGACATCATAATCCTACTGGAAACATGGTGTCGTGGAGACATAGGTACTCAGTGTCCCTCAGGCTATAGAGAAAGTTTACTACCATCAATCAAGCGTAAAAATGTTAAACGGGGCCGAGACTCAGGTGGAATCATCATTTGGCATAAGCAGGACTTAGCACTGAATGAAATGAAAAAAGGTACTAATCACATTTGGTTAAAACTTAACAAAGGTACAATCTATTGTGACAATGATGTATACATATGTGCAGCTTATGCTCCTCCTTCAGATTCATCATATTATGATGATCAGTTTTTTGACAATCTCCATACAGAAATCATTCAATTTCAGGCAGAGGGTAAAGTGCTTCTTTGTGGAGATTTCAATGCAAGAACAGGTTCTGAGCCTGACTACACTGATGCGGGAGGTAACCACCACATATTGGGACACCCCTCCTTGTACAGTAGCCCAATTATAAATAATAGAAACAGTCCTGACCAAATACTGAACAAAAATGGGAAGGAGTTAGTGCATCTCTGTCGAGCCTTAGGCCTGTACATGCTTAATGGTAGAATCAGAGGGGACTCTTTAGGTCAGTTTACTTACTGCTCAGCTCTTGGGACAAGTGTAGTCGATTATGCCATCACTGACATTGACCCCTCCTCCATTAGTGCATTCACTGTCAGACCACAGACACCATTGTCAGATCACAGTCAGATCAACGTGTTTCTGAAGAAATTAACCGGCAATATTCATTCAAAAAAACAGCCGAATAAACTCTACAACATGAACCAATCGTACAGATGGGCTCAAAACAGTGCAGAGAGATTCATTGAAACATTGAACTCAAATGAAATGATGAACTCTATACAGTTTTTCAATTACTCACAATACCAAAACAATAAAGAAGGTGTCAATTCGGCTACTCAAAACATAAATAACATTTTCCAAAAAGCAGCATCGAAAGCAAATTTGAGAAAACCAAAGAAATGCAACATCAGAAACAAAAAACAAAATGTTTCTGAAAAATGGTTTGATAACGAATGTAAAACAATTAGAAAACACCTAAGACAAATTTCAAATGAAAAACATAAGCAGCAAAACAACCCAGATCTACGCTATGAATACTTTGAAACTCTGAAACAGTATAAACATACACTAAAAACGCAAGAAATTGAATTATACCAACAAGACACTTGATGAAATTGAAAGTGCAATTGACCAAAATCAGTTCTGGGACATGTGGAACAATTTAAGCATGACAAAGCCACAAGAATTAGCCATACAAGATGAAGGAATTTGGAAAACTTATTTTGATAATCTATACAAAAACATCCCACAAAAAGAATTACAACAGAACCAATTAGAAATTCAAGAAAAATTGAACATCCTTGAATCGGTCATTAAAAACAACCAAAATCCATTAGATTACCCAATAACCCAACAAGAACTAAATGAAAAGCTAAAATCTATAAAATCAAAGAAGGCTTGTGGTCTAGATAACATCAGAAATGAAATGCTGAAAAACAGCACACCTGAGTTGCAAAATGCTGTGCTTAAGTTGTTCAACATAGTTTTATCTTCTGGCTGCTTCCCTGATATCTGGAACCAGGGGCTCATCTCCCCTATCCACAAATGTGGAGACAAATCAGACCCCAATAATTACAGGGGAATTTGCGTAAACAGCAACTTGGGAAAGGTTTTCTGTAGCATTTTGAATTCAAGAATTCAAACCTTTCTTCAAGAGAAAAATATAATAAGTAAATGTCAAATTGGCTTTCTCCCTAACCATCGCACTACTGACCATATATACACCTTACATACACTAATTAATAAACAAAAAAAAAAAAAAAAAGAGGGCAAAATATTTGCTTGCTTTATTGACTTTAAAAAAGCATTTGATTCTATTTGGCATGAAGGGCTATTCTACAAAATTCTCCAAAGTGGGCTTGGTGGTAAGGTGTATGACTTAATAAAATGTATGTACACAGAAAACAAGTGTGCAATAAAAATCAAAAACCAAAGAACAGAATTCTTTTCACAACGTCGAGGTGTGAGACAAGGCTGCAGTTTGAGTCCAAATCTTTTCAACATTTATATCAATGAGTTAGCAGACATGTTAGACCATTCTCCAGCCCCAGGACTTACACTATTTGACACAGAGGTAAAATACCTGCTATATGCTGATGACTTGGTACTTCTATCACCAACCAAAGAAGGTATTCAACAGAACCTTAACATTCTAGAGCAATATTGCAATAATTGGGCCCTGGCAGTAAATTTCAAAAAAACTAAAATCATGATTTTCCCAAAAAAAAACAGATGTCAGAAACACAAATATAAATTCACCCTGAACAACACCATAATTGAACACACTAAAAATTACACATACCTTGGTCTGACCATATCTGCATCGGGAAACTTTAATATGGCAGTGAATGCACTCAAAGAAAAAGCCCGCAGAGCATTGTATGCAATAAAAATGAAATTATTCAAAATCAATATCCCAATTAGAATTTGGACCAAAATATTTGACAGTGTAATCCTACCAATAGCTCTTTACGGAAGTGAGGTTTGGGGGCCACTCAATAAACTGGACTTTAAAATATGGGACAAACATCCAATTGAAGCCCTACATGCAGAATTCTGTCGGAATATTCTTAAAGTCCAGAGAAATACACCAACTAATGCATGTAGGGCAGAATTGGGCCGCTTTCAGTAGTAATAAAAATACAGAAAAGATCATTAAAATTTTGGCTACATCTAAATTCAAGTCCAAATTCAAGTCTGCAATTTAAAGCACTTCAAACCCAAGAGCTGAGCCCAGAAACGAGCCCTCTCAGTCAGCTGGTGTTGGACCTAACCAACCAAGCTGACACCAGCACTGCTTCAAAAGAAAGAATTCTAATGAACAAAATCATGAACCAATCAAAGGACTCATATTTACAACATTGGAAAAACAAAACAAAATCCCAAAGCCGACTAAATTGCTATCTGACCCTAAACAGAGAATATGAATTGGCTGATTATCTCTACTCTGTCAGAGATACGAAGCAGAGACAGATCCTTACCAAGTACAGGCTGAGTGACCACCAATTGGCAATAGAAACCGGCAGACATAAAAAGACATGGCTACCCAAAGAGGAGCGTATATGTGGTCACTGCACGACAGGGGAGGTAGAAACAGAAATGCACTTTCTCCTTTACTGTGATAAATATTCCTCACAAAGACATTCATTATTCACAGAAATGACTAGATTTGTTCCAAATTTTAACTTATTAAACCCAGAGGAAAAACTAAAAATACTCATGGGCGAAGGAGCTATGGCTCCTCTTGCAGCCAAATATGTATTTGCCTGCCATAGCCTGAGGGACACTGAATAATAACATCTGCATAGTAAATAGTAACGTACTTAATATTGTTATTTAGTTATAAGTTAGTTATAGTTTCATTTTCCATATTTAGATTTGTATATTTATTATATTTATACTATTGACTGTTACCATTTTATTGTTGTTATTTATTTATTATTATTTACTACCATTTTTATTATTATTTGTTATTATTTTTTTATTTTTTTACAATGTATATTGTATACATTGTTGCTTTGGCAATATTGACGCAATGTTTTTCATGCCAATAAAGCAGCTTGAATTGAATTGAGAGAGAGAGAGAGAGAGAGAGAGAGAGAGAGAGAGAGAGAGAGAGAGAGAGAGAGAGAGAGAGAGAGAGAGAGAGAGAGAGAGAGAGAGAGAGAGAGAGAGAGAGAGAGAGAGAGAGAGAGAGAGAGAGAGAGAGAGAGCAGGAGGAGAGAGAGAGAGAGAGAGAGAGGAGGGGGGGGAGAAGGGGGAGAGAGAGAGAGAGAGGTCCACAATAACCGACTAAGATGACAGGGGGTGGTTGCTATATATAGCTGTTAATAGCCTTGGCCTCATCACACTTCAACAGAAATTAACCGTCAGTTAAAGAGACCTTTCTACACTATACAGCTACGTCATACTGGGTGCACTGCAGTATTTACCTTGTAAAGATAGGAAAGAGAGAGAGACAGAGAGAGAGAGAGAGCGAGAGAGGGAGAGAGAGAGAGAGAGAGAGCGAGAGAGAGAGAGAGAGACAGAGACACAGAGAGAGAGACAGAGAGAGAGAGAACACAGAGAGAGAGAGAGAGAGACACAGAAAGAGAGAGAGAGAGAGAGACACAGAGACACAGAGAGAGAGAGACACAGAGAGAGAGAGAGAGAGAGAGAGAGAGAGAGAGAGACACACAGAGAGAGAGAGACACAGAGAGAGAGAGACACACAGAGAGAGAGAGAGAGAGAGAGAGAGAGACACACGAGAGAGAGAGAGAGAGAGAAAGAGAGAGAGAGAGAGAGAGAGACACAGAGAGAGAGAGACACAGAGAGAGAGAGAAACAGAGAGAGAGAGAGAGAGATGTTTTATGGTTCTGTAATGATTTCCTATAACTGCTTTTTCCAGGGATCAGTTCCTCAGATGTTACAGATGTAGGCTGTGTCCCAAATGACAACCTATTCACTATTTAGTGCACAACTTTTGACCAGGGCCCATAGGCACTATTTAGGGAATAGGGTTCCATTTGAGATGCAGATGTATAAAGGTCAGAGGTCAAAAGGCAGTGCACCCATTAACTTCCCATGGGGTTTATTACTAATCTATTGACAGAGAGGGAAGAGGAAGCGAGACATCCCACTCTCTATATTTTTCTGGTTCATATACAGTCAATGAACTAAGCAGACCAGACCCAGCTGCTAATACATTGGTGTCTATGGGAGAGCCAACCCCTTAAGCAGACCGGAACAGATATTTGTTATTTATTTTTTAAACAGCATGAGTGGGACATCTTCATTTATCCACCATCTTTGCTATTGATTCACTGTCACCTCTCTATCTTATCTTTCTCTCTCTCTCTCTCTCTCTCTCTCTCTCTCTCTCTCTCTCTCTCTCTCTCTCTCTCTCTCTCTCTCTCTCTCTCTCTCGCTCTTTCTCTCTCTCTCTCTCTCTCTCTCTCTCTCTCTCTCTCTCTCTCTCTCTCTCTCTCTCTCTCTCTCTCTCTCTCTCTCTCTCTCTCTCTCTCTCTCTCTCTCTCTCAATTCAATTCAATTTTTCTCTCTCCCTCGCATCTCTTTATCTCTCTCTCCTTCCCTCTCTCTCTCTCCTCAGAGCGTTTGAGACCCAGATGACCCGTCTGGAGGCGGAGTTTGTTCAGAGAGAGGCTCCGCCCTCTTATGGTGAGCTGATCGCCCAGGGCCTCATCCCTCCAGTGGAGGACTTTCCTGTGTACAACCCCACTCAGGTAACTTATGGTATTACTTCTACAGTCTCCATATTAAGGTACATTATTACCCCATCTAAATATATCAGTACGCTCTGACGCAACACCACAGGTAACACATTTTTATTTTATTTAATTTTTTTGTCATTTAGCAGACGCTCTTATCCAGAGCGACTTACAGGAGCAATTAGGGTTAAGTGCCTTGCTCAAGGGCACATCGACATATTTTTCACCTAACAATCATTGTTACAATCTCCATCTGTAACCGCAGAGACACATAGAGTATTGCATTTCCATTTCTCACTAAAGCTGGCAGTAAAGTAACTCTTCTAAGATTTGTTATCTTCTATTTAGAACAAAGTGTCTTTCATGAGCTACCCAAGATGCAAAGTGGTGCGTTTAGACCGATACATTCTGACCTGTCCTCCGTTGCTTTTGATGGTTTAGTAGAGGGTTGAGTGATGGTTTAGTAGAGGGTTGAGGTAACTTCACTGACTGAAAGGAAAGCTGTCTCCTTTTAAAGTTCCAGTCACACCTATCTTCTGATCACTACTTCTCTGACCTGTAGAAAGTTCCAGTCACACCTATCTTCTGATCACTACTTCTCTGACCTGTAGAAAGTTCCAGTCACACCTATCTTCTGATCACTACTTCTCTGACCTGTAGAAAGTTCCAGTCACACCTATCTTCTGATCACTACTTCTCTGACCTGTAGAAAGTTCCAGTCACACCTATCTTCTGATCACTACTTCTCTGACCTGTAGAAAGTTCCAGTCACACCTATCTTCTGATCACTACTTCTCTGACCTGTAGAAAGTTCCAGTCACACCTATCTTCTGATCACTACTTCTCTGACCTGTAGAAAGTTCCAGTCACACCTATCTTCTGATCACTACTTCTCTGACCTGTAGAAAGTTCCAGTCACACCTATCTTCTGATCACTACTTCTCTGACCTGTAGAAAGTTCCAGTCACACCTATCTTCTGATCACTACTTCTCTGACCTGTAGAAAGTTCCAGTCACACCTATCTTCTGATCACTACTTCTCTGACCTGTAGAAAGTTCCAGTCACACCTATCTTCTGATCACTACTTCTCTGACCTGTAGAAAGTTCCAGTCACACCTATCTTCTGATCACTACTTCTCTGACCTGTAGAAAGTTCCAGTCACACCTATCTTCTGATCACTACTTCTCTGACCTGTAGAAAGTTCCAGTCACACCTATCTTCTGATCACTACTTCCCTGACCTGTAGAAAGTTCCAGTCACACCTATCTTCTGATCACTACTTCTCTGACCTGTAGAAAGTTCCAGTCACACCTATCTTCTGATCACTACTTCTCTGACCTGTAGAAAGTTCCAGTCACACCTATCTTCTGATCACTACTTCTCTGACCTGTAGAAAGTTTCAGTCACACCTATCTTCTGATCACTACTTCTCTGACCTGTAGAAAGTTCCAGTCACACCTATCTTCTGATCACTACTTCTCTGACCTGTAGAAAGTTCCAGTCACACCTATCTTCTGATCACTACTTCTCTGACCTGTAGAAATACCCAGACAGACCGTAATGAAATGTCTGAGCACCTGTCTCCCAGCCTGCGTCCAAAAACGGCAGAGAGAGAGACACAGAGACACTCACACAGAGACACAGAGAGAGACACACAGACACACAGAGACACACACAGAGACACAGAGATAGAGACACAGAGACACTCAGACAGAGACACAGACAGAGACACAGAGACACTCAGAGAGAGACACAGAGAGACACAGGGACACTCAGAGAGAGACACAGAGAGACACAGGGACACTCAGAGAGAGACACAGACATAGACACAGGGACACTCAGAGAGAGACACAGAGAGACACAGGGACACTCAGAGAGAGACACAGAGAGACACAGGGACACTCAGAGAGAGACACAGAGAGAGACACAGGGACACTCAGAGAGAGACACAGAGACACTCAGAGAGAGACACAGGGACACTCAGAGAGAGACACAGAGAGACACAGGGACACTCAGAGAGAGACACAGAGAGACACAGGGACACTCAGACAGAGACACAGAGAGACACAGGGACACTCAGAGAGAGACATAGAGAGACACAGGGACACTCAGAGAGAGACACAGAGAGACACAGGGACACTCAGAGAGAGACACAGAGAGACACAGGGACACTCAGAGAGAGACACAGAGACACTCAGAGAGAGACACAGAGAGACACAGGGACACTCAGAGAGAGACACAGAGAGAGACACAGGGACACTCAGAGAGAGACACAGGGACACTCAGAGAGAGACACAGAGAGACACAGGGACACTCAGAGAGAGACACAGAGAGACACAGAGACACTCAGAGAGAGACACAGAGAGACACAGGGACACTCAGAGAGAGACACAGGGACACTCAGAGAGAGACACAGAGAGACACAGGGACACTCAGAGAGAGACACAGAGAGACACAGGGACACTCAGAGAGAGACACAGAGAGACACAGAGACACTCAGAGAGAGACACAGAGAGACACAGGGACACTCAGAGAGAGACACAGAGAGACACAGGGACACTCAGAGAGAGACACAGAGAGACACAGGGACACTCAGAGAGAGACACAGAGAGACACAGAGACACTCAGAGAGAGACACAGAGAGACACAGGGACACTCAGAGAGAGACACAGACTTAGACACAGGGACACTCAGAGAGAGACACAGAGAGACACAGGGACACTCAGAGAGAGAGACACAGAGAGACACAGGGACACTCAGAGAGAGACACAGAGACACTCAGAGAGAGACACAGAGAGACACAGGGACACTCAGAGAGAGACACAGAGAGAGACACAGGGACACTCAGAGAGAGACACAGAGAGACACAGAGACACTCAGAGAGAGACACAGAGAGACACAGAGACACTCAGAGAGAGACACAGAGAGACACAGGGACACTCAGAGAGAGACACAGAGAGACACAGGGACACTCAGAGAGAGACACAGGGACACTCAGAGAGAGACACAGGGACACTCAGAGAGAGACACAGAGAGACACAGGGACACTCAGAGAGAGACACAGAGAGACACAGAGACACTCAGAGAGAGACACAGAGAGACACAGGGACACTCAGAGAGAGACACAGGGACACTCAGAGAGAGACACAGAGAGACACAGGGACACTCAGAGAGAGACACAGAGAGACACAGGGACACTCAGAGAGAGACACAGAGAGACACAGAGACACTCAGAGAGAGACACAGAGAGACACAGGGACACTCAGAGAGAGACACATAGAGAGACACAGGGACACTTAGAGAGAGACACAGAGACACTCAGAGAGAGACACAGAGAGACACAGGGACACTCAGAGAGAGACACAGGGACACTCAGAGAGAGACACAGAGAGACACAGGGACACTCAGAGAGAGACACAGAGAGACACAGGGACACTCAGAGAGAGACACAGAGAGACACAGAGACACTCAGAGAGAGACACAGAGAGACACAGGGACACTCAGAGAGAGACACAGAGAGAGACACAGGGACACTCAGAGAGAGACACAGAGAGACACAGGGACACTCAGAGAGAGACACAGAGAGACACAGGGACACTCAGACAGAGACACAGAGAGACACAGAGACACTCAGAGAGAGACACAGAGAGACACAGGGACACTCAGAGAGAGACACAGGGACACTCAGAGAGAGACACAGAGAGACACAGGGACACTCAGAGAGAGACACAGAGAGACACAGGGACACTCAGAGAGAGACACAGAGAGACACAGAGACACTCAGAGAGAGACACAGAGAGACACAGGGACACTCAGAGAGAGACACAGAGAGACACAGAGACACTCAGAGAGAGACACAGAGAGACACAGGGACACTCAGAGAGAGACACATAGAGAGACACAGGGACACTCAGAGAGAGACACAGAGACACTCAGAGAGAGACACAGAGAGACACAGGGACACTCAGAGAGAGACACAGAGAGACACAGGGACACTCAGAGAGAGACACAGAGAGACACAGGGACACTCAGAGAGAGACACAGAGAGACACAGGGACACTCAGAGAGAGACACAGAGAGACACAGAGACACTCAGAGAGAGACACAGAGAGACACAGGGACACTCAGAGAGAGACACAGAGAGACACAGAGACACTCAGAGAGAGACACAGGGACACTCAGAGAGAGACACAGAGAGACACAGGGACACTCAGAGAGAGACACAGAGAGACACAGAGACACTCAGAGAGAGACACAGAGAGACACAGGGACACTCAGAGAGAGACACAGGGACACTCAGAGAGAGACACAGAGAGACACAGGGACACTCAGAGAGAGACACAGAGAGACACAGGGACACTCAGAGAGAGACACAGAGAGACACAGAGAGAGACACAGAGAGACACAGGGACACTCAGAGAGAGACACATAGAGAGACACAGGGACACTCAGAGAGAGACACAGAGACACTCAGAGAGAGACACAGAGAGACACAGGGACACTCAGAGAGAGACACAGGGACACTCAGAGAGAGACACAGAGAGACACAGGGACACTCAGAGAGAGACACAGAGAGACACAGGGACACTCAGAGAGAGACACAGAGAGACACAGGGACACTCAGAGAGAGACACAGAGAGACACAGAGACACAGAGAGAGACACAGAGAGACACAGGGACACTCAGAGAGAGACACAGAGAGACACAGAGAGAGACACAGAGAGACACAGGGACACTCAGAGAGAGACACAGAGAGACACAGGGACACTCAGAGAGAGACACAGAGAGACACAGAGACACTCAGACAGAGACACAGAGAGACACAGGGACACTCAGAGAGAGACACAGAGAGAGACACAGGGACACTCAGAGAGAGACACAGAGAGACACAGAGACACTCAGAGAGAGACACAGAGAGACACAGGGACACTCAGAGAGAGACACAGAGAGAGACACAGGGACACTCAGAGAGAGACACAGAGAGACACAGGGACACTCAGAGAGAGACACAGGGACACTCAGAGAGAGACACAGAGAGACACAGGGACACTCAGAGAGAGACACAGAGAGACACAGGGACACTCAGAGAGAGACACAGAGAGACACAGGGACACTCAGAGAGAGACACAGAGAGACACAGGGACACTCAGAGAGAGACACAGAGAGACACAGGGACACTCAGAGAGAGACACAGGGACACTCAGAGAGAGACACAGAGAGAGACACAGGGACACTCAGAGAGAGACACAGAGACACTCAGAGAGAGACACAGAGAGACACAGAGACACTCAGAGAGAGACACAGAGAGACACAGGGACACTCAGACAGAGACACAGAGAGACACAGGGACACTCAGTACTGGGATGACGCCATAGTTATAGAATCAAGCTGACATCCGCTTAGTGTCTGTAAGATCACCTGTATTGGTGGTTTTAGTCTGGTTATTTAACCCTTACTGATCCTGCTAGTTTCTCTGGACTGAACACTTGGCTGGGCCTAATATAGTGTATAAGGGGTCATACAATACGTTTTTGTAGTGATTCCTGTGTTGTTGATGCAAAGAATATATGTTGGTCCGTGGTGTGTAATGAGGGGCAAACAGACGCTGCACTTGACACATTTATGAAATTGCTTATTCCAGTTACTAATAAGCACCCATTAAGAACATGACTGTAAAAACGGTTAAATCCCCGTGGATTGAGGGGAATTGAATAATTGTATGGTTGAGAGGGATGAGGCAAAAGAGATGGCAAATAGGTCTGGTTGCACAACCGATTGGCAAACATACTTTGTAATCCTGAGTGGCGCAGTGGTCTAAGGCACTGCATCGCAGTGCTAACTGTGCCACTAGAGATCCTGGTTCGAATCCAGGCTCTGTCGCAGCTGGCCGCGACCGGGAGACTCATGGGCGGCGCACAATTGGCCCAGCGTCGTCCAGGGTAGGGGAGGGAATGGCCGGCAGGGATGTAGCTCAGTTGATAGAGCATGGCGTTTGCAACGCCAGGGTTGTGGGTTCGATTCCCACGGGGGGGCAGTATAAAAATAAAAAAATAAAAATATATTCACTAACTGTAAGTCGCTCTGGATAAGAGCGTCTGCTAAATGACTAAAATGTAATGTAAATGTACTGCAAATTGAGAAATCATGTGACTAAACTGAATGAAAAGAAGAAGAAACTACACTATGAAACAAGGATAAATGACAAAGAATGATAGTAAAAAGCTTTGGAGCCCCTTAAATGACATTTTGGGGAAAAGGCAAACTCAGCTCCATCATTCATTGAATCGGATGCTCATTCATTACAAAACCGACTGATATTGCCAACTACTTTAATTATTTTTTCATTAGCAAGATTAGCAAACTTAGGTATGACATGCCAGCAACAAACGCTGACACTACACATCCATGTATATCTGACCAAATTATGAAAGACAAGAATTGTAATTTTGAATTCCGTAAAGTGAGTGTGGAAGAGGTGAAAACATTATTGTTGTCTATCAACAATGACAAGCCACCGGGGTCTGACAACTTGGATGGAAAATTACGGAGGATAATAGCGGACGATATTGCCACTCCTATTTGCCATATCTTCAATCTAAGCCTACTAGAAAATGTGTGCCCTCAGGCCTGGAGGGAAGCAAAAGTCATTCTGCTACCAAAGAAAAGTAAATTGTGTTTGACCAGATTCAATGTTATTTTACAGTAAACAAATTGACAACAGACTTTCAGCAGGGAAGGACATTCAACAAGCACAGCACTTACACAAATGACTGATGATCGGCTGAGAGAAACTGATGATAAAAAGATTGTGGGGGCTGTTTTGTTAGACCTCATTGCGGCTTTTGACATTATCGATCATAGTCTGCTGCTGGAAAAACGTATGTGTTATGGCTTTACACCCCCTGCTATATTGTGGATAAAGAGTTACCTGTCTAACAGAACACAGAGGGTGTTCTTTAATGGAAGCCTCTCCAACATAATCCAGGTAGAATCAGGAATTCCCCAGGGCAGTTAACATGGGGACTACTGTTCAGTCGTGTGGTCAGGTGCCACAAAGAGGGACTTAGGAAAATTGCAATTGGCTCAGAACAGGGCAGCACGGCTCGCCCTTGGATGTACACAGAGAGCAAACATGTAAATCTCTCCTGGCTCAGAGTAGAGGAGAGATTGACTTCATCACTACTTGTATTTGTGAGCGGTATTGACATGTTGAAAGCACCGAGCTGTCTGTTTAAATGACTAGCACACAGCTCAGACACCCATGCATACCCCACAAGACATGCCACCAGAGGTCTCTTCACAGTCCAGAACAGACTATGGGAGGCACACAGTACTACATAGAGCCATGACTACATGGAACTCTATTCCACATCAGGTAACTGATGCAAGCAGTAAAGTCAGATTAAAAAAAACAGATATAAATCCACCTTATGGAACAGCGGGGACTGTGAAGAGACACACACAGGCACAGACACATGCATACACACACACGATACCATACGCACTATACACACATGTACACATGGATTTAGTGATGTAGATATGTGGTAGTAGAGTAGAGGCCTGAGGGCACACACTTAATGTGTTGTGAAATCTGTTATGAATGTATTGTAATGTTTTTAAAATGGTATAACTGCCTTAATTTTGCCGGACCCCAGGAAGAGGTAGCTCAGTTGGTAGAGCATGGCGTTTGCAACGCCAGGGTTGTGGGTTCAATTCCCATGGGGTATGAAAATTAAAAAGAATAATGTAAATGTAAGTCGCTCTGGATAAGAGCGTCTGCTAAATGACGTAAATGTAATGTAAATGGAATCCATAATAAACCCCAGGAAGAGTAGCTGCTGCCTTGGCAGGAACTGATGGGGATCCATAATAAACCCCAGGAAGAGTAGCTGCTGCCTTGGCAGGAACTAATGGGGATCCATAATAAACCCCAGGAAGAGTAGCTGCTGCCTTGGCAGGAACTGATGGGGATCCATAATAAACCCCAGGAAGAGTAGCTGCTGCCTTGGCAGGAACTAATGGGGATCCATAATAAACCCCAGGAAGAGTAGCTGCTGCCTTGGCAGGAACTAATGGGGTTCCATAATAAACCCCAGGAAGAGTAGCTGCCGCCTTGGCAGGAACTAATGGGGATCCATAATAAACCCCAGGAAGAGTAGCTGCAGCCTTGGCAGGAACTAATGGGGATCCATAATAAACCCCAGGAAGAGTAGCTGCTGCCTTGGCAGGAACTAATGGGGATCCATAATAAACCCCAGGAAGAGTAGCTGCTGCCTTGGCAGGAACTAATGGGGATCCATAATAAACCCCAGGAAGAGTAGCTGCTGCCTTGGCAGAAGCTAATGGGGATCCATAATAATCCCCAGGAAGAGCAGCTGCTGCCTTGGCAGGAACTAATGGGGATCCATAATAAACCCCAGGAAGAGTAGCTGTTGCCTTGGCAGAAGCTAATGGGGATCCATAATAATCCCCAGGAAGAGCAGCTGCTGCCTTGGCAGGAACTAATGGGGATCCATAATAAACCCCAGGAAGAGTAGCTGCTGCCTTGGCAGTAACTAATGTGGATCCATAATAAACCCCAGGAAGAGTAGCTGCTGCCTTGGCAGGAACTAATGGGGATCCATAATAAACCACAGGAAGAGTAGCTGCTGCCTTGGCAGGAACTAATGGGGATCCATAATAAACCCCAGGAAGAGTAGCTGCTGCCTTGGCAGGAACTAATGGGGATCCATAATAAACCCCAGGAAGAGTAGCTGCATCCTTTGCAGGAACTAATGGAGATCCATAATAAACCCCAGGAAGAGTAGCTGCTGCCTTGGCAGGAACTAATGGGGATCCATAATAAACCACAGGAAGAGTAGCTGCTGCCTTGGCAGAAACTAATGGGGATCCATAATAAACCCCAGGAAGAGCAGCTGCTTCCTTGGCAGGAACTAATGGGGATCCATAATAAACCCCAGGAAGAGTAGCTGCTGCCTTGGCAGTAACTAATGTGGATCCATAATAAACCCCAGGAAGAGTAGCTGCTGCCTTGGCAGGAACTAATGGGGATCCATAATAAACCACAGGAAGAGTAGCTGCTGCCTTGGCAGGAACTAATGGGGATCCATAATAAACCCCAGGAAGAGTAGCTGCTGCCTTGGCAGGAACTAATGGGGATCCATAATAAACCCCAGGAAGAGTAGCTGCATCCTTTGCAGGAACTAATGGAGATCCATAATAAACCCCAGGAAGAGCAGCTGCTGCCTTGGCAGGAACTAATGGGGATCCATAATAAACCACAGGAAGAGTAGCTGCTGCCTTGGCAGAAACTAATGGGGATCCATAATAAACCCCAGGAAGAGCAGCTGCTTCCTTGGCAGGAACTAATGGGGATCCATAATAAACCCCAGGAAGAGCAGCTGCTGCCTTGGCAGGAACTAATGGGGATCCATAATAAACCCCAGGAAGAGCAGCTGCTGCCTTGGCAGGAACTAATGGGGATCCATAATAAACCCCAGGAAGAGTAGCTGCTGCCTTGGCAGGAACTAATGGGGATCCATAATAAACCCCAGGAAGAGTAGCTGCTGCCTTGGCAGGAACTAATGTGGATCCATAATAAACCCCAGGAAGAGTAGCTGCTGCCTTGGCAGGAACTAATGGGGATCCATAATAAACCCCAGGAAAAGTAGCTGCTGCCTTGGCAGGAACTGATGGGGATCCATAATAAACCCCAGGAAGAGTAGCTGCTGCCTTGGCAGGAACTAATGGGGATCCATAATAAACCCCAGGAAGAGTAGCTGCAGCCTTGGCAGGAACTAATGGGGATCCACAATAAACCCCAGGAAGAGTAGCTGCTGCCTTGGCAGGAACTAATGGGGATCCATAATAAACCCCAGGAAGAGTAGCTGCTGCCTTGGCAGAAGCTAATGGGGATCCATAATAATCCCCAGGAAGAGTAGCTGTTGCCTTGGCAGAAGCTAATGGGGATCCATAATAATCCCCAGGAAGAGCAGCTGCTGCCTTGGCAGGAACTAATGGGGATCCATAATAAACCCCAGGAAGAGTAGCTGCTGCCTTGGCAGTAACTAATGTGGATCCATAATAAACCCCAGGAAGAGTAGCTGCTGCCTTGGCAGGAACTAATGGGGATCCATAATAAACCACAGGAATAGTAGCTGCTGCCTTGGCAGGAACTAATGGGGATCCATAATAAACCCCAGGAAGATTAGCTGCTGCCTTGGCAGGAACTAATGGGGATCCATAATAAACCCCAGGAAGATTAGCTGCTGCCTTGGCAGGAACTAATGGGGATCCATAATAAACCCCAGGAAGAGTAGCTGCAGCCTTGGCAGGAACTAATGGGGATCCATAATAAACCCCAGGAAGAGTAGCTGCTGCCTTGGCAGGAACTAATGAGATCCATAATAAACCACAGGAAGAGTAGCTGCTGCCTTGGCAGAAACTAATGGGGATCCATAATAAACCCCAGGAAGAGCAGCTGCTGCCTTGGCAGGAACTAATGGGGATCCATAATAAACCCCAGGAAGAGTAGCTGCTGCCTTGGCAGGAACTAATGGGGATCCATAATAAACCCCAGGAAGAGTAGCTGCATCCTTTGCAGGAACTAATGGAGATCCATAATAAACCCCAGGAAGAGTAGCTGCTGCCTTGGCAGGAACTAATGGGGATCCATAATAAACCACAGGAAGAGTAGCTGCTGCCTTGGCAGAAACTAATGGGGATCCATAATAAACCCCAGGAAGAGCAGCTGCTTCCTTGGCAGGAACTAATGGGGATCCATAATAAACCCCAGGAAGAGCAGCTGCTGCCTTGGCAGGAACTAATGGGGATCCATAATAAACCCCAGGAAGAGTAGCCGCTGCCTTGGCAGGAACTAATGGGGATCCATAATAAACCCCAGGAAGAGTAGCTGCTGCCTTGGCAGGAACTAATGGGGATCCATAATAAACCCCAGGAAGAGTAGCTGCTGCCTTGGCAGGAACTAATGGGGATCCATAATAAACCCCAGGAAGAGTAGCTGCTGCCTTGGCAGGAACTAATGGGGCTCCATAATAAACCCCAGGAAGATTAGCTGCTGCCTTGGTAGGAACTGATGGGGATCCATAATAAACCCCAGGAAGAGTAGCTGCTGCCTTGGCAGGAACTAATGGGGATCCATAATAAACCCCAGGAAGAGTAGCTGCTGCCTTGGCAGGAACTAATGGGGATCCATAATAAACCCCAGGAAGAGTAGCTGCTGCCTTGGCAGGAACTAATGGGGCTCCATAATAAACCCCAGGAAGATTAGCTGCTGCCTTGGCAGGAACTGATGGGGATCCATAATAAACCCCAGGAAGAGTAGCTGCTGCCTTGGCAGGAACTAATGGGGATCCATAATAAATACAAAGTTACATCACAGCACTGCTAGCTAATAGCTGCTACCCTACCAAGCAAAAGAGCAGTAGCTGATCACAGTGAAACTGAGAAACATGACTGTCCAGCCAAATGAATTGTAGTCAGATCATTGGAGTCTGTTGTTTTACTATGAGATTATTTTTGTATTCATGTTCACCCTGTCCTCTGACATGACCTTTGACCCTAGATGGCAGTTACTACTTTCTTGCTTGGTACACCCACTGGAATACGTTTCCATTGCATTTTTGTTTAACACAAACTTGTGTTCATAGATGTATTTGTATGTGGCTGTCAGCGTCATATAGTTTGATACTTGTATTTATTTGTATGTGGCTGTTTAACTTTATGAGCTGGATTTGCCTGTCTTTGCGATTAGTTTGTTCATTTTCACTTGTTAGCATTTACCTAACAGTGTCTATATGATTTCTGTTACTTTGTGCTAATTCTGTTAGCATTCTGGTAATAGAGGCCCGATGGGTTTTCCTTGCGTTTTTAGCGCCCCCTTGTGTGCTATTCCAGTAATACCGGGATGAGAGAAAGGCAGTCCAAGTAGTGCCCTATATAGTGAATAGGTTGCCATTTGGGCCTGATCCTCTGCAGCACGCTGGGCTCTCATTAGGCTGAGTGCAGCATTGCACAGACTGTAGCTTTATTTTTTTTTAAACAGCTCCCGTAGCAACTGGGCTCTGTCTGTCTGCCTGTGTTCTGAGATGGAATGAAAATCTAATACTGTATCTATTCTCTTAGCTGGGATCTAATTCTGATGTGAGAGATCTGAGTGTTGCCATGGCAATGGGTTAACAAATGATTGACAGCTTTCCCTCCCCCCCAACCTCCTCTCCCTCTTCCTCTACCTCCTCTCCCTCCCTCTCTACCTCCTCTCTCTCCCTCCCTCCCTCCGTTCCTCCCTCCTCCAGGCCTCCATGCTCCAGAACATCCGTACAGCGATGCGGAGGCAGATCAGAAGACACTCCTCCCGCCGAGCCACGTCTCACCGTCGCCTGGGGCGCCTCTGGAGCCGTCTGTTCCACCGAGGGACCCGTGTCCGCGGCCAGATCCCCCTCCTCACACCCCCCGGGTCCCAGGTGGCTCTGGGCCTGCACTCCTACCACACCTCGGAGGGGCCTGGAGCCAGGGCTGGGGATGGAGGTGGTGGGGCTGGCATGGTTGGGGGAATGGCGGGCATGGGACCAGCAACGACCCCGTCCCCCTGCTCTACGGCAGCGCTAGGCCTCGCCCTGCACGCCCACACCCAGGCCCTGTCACAGTCCCAGTCCTCCCACCCCTCCTTGGAGTCTCACCCCTCCCCACTCTCCCCCTCTGACAGTGAACCATCCATGGGGTCTCCATGTTCCCCAGAGAGCCGGGGCAGCAGGGTTAGGTTCCCCCTCAGCGAGCCCTCCACCCCTGGGCAGCAGAGTGACTCATTAACGTCTGCCCAAAGCAGACTGACCCAGGAGCGCCCCCAAGAGGGCAGCACAGGTCATTACACCCGCCGGGCCTCCAGGAAGCTGGTCCTGGGGCTGGCTGCCAACCTGAGAGGGGTGGCCCTACGACGCTACTCCCCCCTGGGGCTCACCTCCCCCGTTACCCCCCCTGTCCTTCCCCCTCCAGACTCCCAGCCGCCCTGCCACCCCCCCCTGACCTCCCCCCAGACGTCATCCCCCTCGGGGGCTTCAGACGACAGTGAGAGGTTCCATGCCCTGGAAGTGCCATCCTGGGAGAGGTGTAAGAGCAGGGGGATGGCTATGGGGCCGCCTAGTGGACTGGACACCAGCAGGGGGATGGCTATGGGGGCGCCTAGTGGACTGGACACCAGCAGGGGGATGGCTATGGGGGCGCCTAGTGGACTGGACACCAGCAGGGGGATGGCTATGGGGGCGCCTAGTGGACTGGACACCAGCAGGGGGGATGGCTATGGGGGCGCCTAGTGGACTGGACACCAGCAGGGGGATGGCTATGGGGCCGCCTAGTGGACTGGACACCAGCAGGGGGGATGGCTATGGGGGCGCCTAGTGGACTGGACACCAGCAGGGGGATGGCTATGGGGGCGCCTAGTGGACTGGACACCAGCAGGGGGATGGCTATGGGGCCGCCTAGTGGACTGGACACCAGCAGGGGGATGGCTATGGGGCCGCCTAGTGGACTGGACACCAGCAGGGGGATGGCTATGGGGGCGCCTAGTGGACTGGACACCAGCAGGGGGATGGCTATGGGGGCGCCTAGTGGACTGGACACCAGCAGGGGGATGGCTATGGGGGCGCCTAGTGGACTGGACACCAGCAGCAGTGAGGAGGAGGAGGATGGAGATGAGACTCTACTGATCTGCTAGTATGAGGGAGCTGCCTTGACCAGGTGGTAATAGACAGACAGACAGACAGACAGACAGACAGACAGACAGTACTGCTCGTGGCTGCAGACTGTACTAGTGGTCCTATCCAGTTACTGGACTGTAGCCTGGCGTAGCTGAAGACTGTACTAGTGGTCCTATCCAGTTACTGGACTGTAGCCTGGCGTAGCTGAAGACTGTACTAGTGGTCCTATCCAGTTACTGGACTGTAGCCTGGCGTAGCTGAAGACTGTACTAGTGGTCCTATCCAGTTACTGGACTGTAGCCTGGCGTAGCTGAAGACTGTACTAGTGGTCCTATCCAGTTACTGGACTGTAGCCTGGCGTAGCTGAAGACTGTACTAGTGGTCCTATCCAGTTACTGGACTGTAGCCTGGCGTAGCTGAAGACACTCTGTCTCTCTGGCTGAAACACAGAGAGCTGGAGAATAATAGAATAATGGAATAACGGCACAGATCCCAGAGCAGCACAATGACTTCACTCCTCCCTCTACCCCTCCATCCACTCCTCCCTCCACCCCTCCATCCACTCCTCCCTCCACCCCTCCATCCACTCCTCCCTCCACCCCTCCATCCACTCCTCCCTCCACCCCTCCATCCACTCCTCCATCCACTCCTCCCTCCACCCCTCCACCCCTCCATCCACTCCTCCCTCTACCCCTCCATCCACTCCTCCCTCTACCCCTCCATCCACTCCTCCCTCTACCCCTCCATCCACTCCTCCCTCCACCCCTCCATCCACTCCTCCCTCCACCCCTCCATCCACTCCTCCCTCCACCCCTCCATCCACTCCTCCCTCCACCCCTCCATCCACTCCTCCCTCTACCCCTCCATCCACTCCTCCCTCCACCCCTCCATCCACTCCTCCCTCCACCCCTCCATCCACTCCTCCCTCCACCCCTCCATCCACTCCTCCATCCACTCCTCCCTCCACCCCTCCACCCCTCCATCCACTCCTCCCTCTACCCCTCCATCCACTCCTCCCTCTACCCCTCCATCCACTCCTCCCTCTACCCCTCCATCCACTCCTCCCTCCACCCCTCCATCCACTCCTCCCTCCACCCCTCCATCCACTCCTCCCTCCACCCCTCCATCCACTCCTCCCTCCACCCCTCCATCCACTCCTCCCTCCACCCCTCCATCCACTCCTCCATCCACTCCTCCCTCCACCCCTCCACCCCTCCATCCACTCCTCCCTCTACCCCTCCATCCACTCCTCCCTCTACCCCTCCATCCACTCCTCCCTCTACCCCTCCATCCACTCCTCCCTCCACCCCTCCATCCACTCCTCCCTCCACCCCTCCATCCACTCCTCCCTCCACCCCTCCATCCACTCCTCCCTCCACCCCCTCCATCCACTCCTCCCTCCACCCCTCCATCCACTCCTCCCTCTACCCCTCCATCCACTCCTCCCTCTACCCCTCCATCCACTCCTCCCTCCACCCCTCCATCCACTCCTCCCTCTACCCCTCCATCCACTCCTCCCTCTACCCCTCCATCCACTCCTCCCTCCACCCCTCCATCCACTCCTCCCTCCACCCCTCCATCCACTCCTCCCTCCACCCCTCCATCCACTCCTCCCTCTACCCCTCCATCCACTCCTCCCTCTACCCCTCCATCCACTCCTCCCTCCACCCCTCCATCCACTCCTCCCTCTACCCCTCCATCCACTCCTCCCTCCACCCCTCCATCCACTCCTCCCTCTACCCCTCCATCCACTCCTCCCTCTACCCCTCCATCCACTCCTCCCTCCACCCCTCCATCCACTCCTCCCTCTACCCCTCCATCCACTCCTCCCTCCACCCCTCCATCCACTCCTCCCTCTACCCCTCCATCCACTCCTCCCTCCACCCCCTCCATCCACTCCTCCCTCCACCCCCTCCATCCACTCCTCCCTCTACCCCTCCATCCACTCCTCCCTCTACCCCTCCATCCACTCCTCCCTCCACCCCCTCCATCCACTCCTCCCTCTACCCCTCCATCCACTCCTCCCTCTACCCCTCCATCCACTCCTCCCTCTACCCCTCCATCCACTCCTCCCTCTACCCCTCCATCCACTCCTCCCTCCACCCCTCCATCCACTCCTCCCTCTACCCCTCCATCCACTCCTCCCTCCACCCCTCCATCCACTCCTCCCTCTACCCCTCCATCCACTCCTCCCTCTACCCCTCCATCCACTCCTCCCTCTACCCCTCCATCCACTCCTCCTCCATCCACTCCTCCCTCTACCCCTCCATCCACTCCTCCTCCATCCACTCCTCCCTCTACCCCTCCATCCACTCCTCCCTCCACCCCCTCCATCCACTCCTCCCTCCACCCCTCCATCCACTCCTCCCTCCACCCCTCCATCCACTCCTCCCTCTACCCCTCCATCCACTCCTCCCTCTACCCCTCCATCCACTCCTCCCTCCACCCCTCCATCCACTCCTCCCTCTACCCCTCCATCCACTCCTCCCTCCACCCCTCCATCCACTCCTCCCTCTACCCCTCCATCCACTCCTCCCTCTACCCCTCCATCCACTCCTCCCTCTACCCCTCCATCCACTCCTCCCTCTACCCCTCCATCCACTCCTCCCTCCACCCCTCCATCCACTCCTCCCTCTACCCCTCCATCCACTCCTCCCTCCACCCCTCCATCCACTCCTCCCTCTACCCCTCCATCCACTCCTCCCTCCACCCCTCCATCCACTCCTCTCTCTACCCCTCCATCCACTCCTCCCTGCCTTACCAGAGATCTACAGCTGAGGGCAGTAGGCCTACTGACACTGACTCCATATCATCATCGTCTGTTTCTGTAAACGTTGAGGTAAAACCGGCAAATGACATCACCGGCTGGATCACTGAGGTGGTGAAGAGGATGTAACACAAGAAGAGGATGTAGTGTGGAAGTCGTGAAATGGAGTGTTATTATGAGTGTGATATCTGACTTTTATCAATGATTTTTATGCAGTGGAACTTTTAGTTTTTGTATTTTCTCCCCAATTTCGATCTTGTCTCATCGCTGCAACTCCCCAACGGGCTCCGGAGGCGAAGGTCGAGTCATGCGTCCTCCGAAACATGACCCGCCAAACCGCTCTTCTTAACACCCGCCCACTTAACCCGGAAGCCAGCCGCACCAATGTGTTTGAGGAAACACCGTTCACCTGACGACCGAGGTCAGCCTGCAGGCGCCCGGCCCGCCACAAGGAGTCGCTAGAGCGCGATGAGCCAAGTAAAGCCCCCCCCGGCCAAACCCTCCCCTAACCCTATGGGACTCCCGATCACGGGATCGAACCCGGGTCTGTAGTGACGCCTCTAAAGACCGCTGCGCCACTCGGGAGGCCCACAGTGGCCTATCTTTGTACCCTCCCTAGACGATGGTTGGACCACAGGCAGTGGAAGGGGTGTCTACTCAGTCACAGAGGCTGAGTCCCAAATGGCACCCTATTCCCTATATAGTGCACTACTTTAGACCAGAGAATGACACCCTATTCCCTATATAGAGCACTACATTAGACCAGAGAATGACACCCTATTCCCTATATAGAGCACTACATTAGACCAGAGAATGGCACCCTATTCCCTATATAGTGCACTACTTTAGACCAGAGAATGGCACCCTATTCCCTATATAGTGCACTACTTTAGACCAGAGAATGGCACCCTATTCCCTATATAGTGCACTACTTTAGACCAGAGAATGGCACCCTATTCCCTATATAGTGCACTACTTTTGGCCAGCGCTCTATGGGTAGGCAATAGGGTATGGTTAGGGAACAGAGCCCTAAGTACCAGTAGGGTGCCATTTGAGATAACCAGTCTCAGTTGTGGTTTGTTTGATTCTCAGGTGAAAGACATGTCAGATGACTTGAATTCAGACTGGTGGATTGTTCTCTGTAGTGGTGTGGTGCTGTGGAGACAGCACAGAGATGGTAGAGAAATCAGCCATATCTTTCCCATCTATTGTTACTGAAAGGCTTCTGGGATGCGTCTCAAATGGCACCCTATTCCCTATATAGTGCACTACTTTAGACCAGAGAATGACACCCTATTCCCTATATAGCGCACTACTTTAGACCAGAGAATGGCACCCTATTCCCTATATAGTGCACTACTTTAGACCAGAGAATGGCACCCTATTCCCTATATAGCGCACTACTTTAGACCAGAGAATGGCACCCTATTCCCTATATAGCGCACTACTTTAGACCAGAGAATGGCACCCTATTCCCTATATAGCGCACTACTTTAGACCAGAGAATGGCACCCTATTCCCTATATAGCACACTACTTTTTGAGCAGAGCCCTATGAGCCCTGGTCTAAGGCTCACCCCGTATGGCTCTGGTCAAAATGAGTGCACTACATAGGGAATAGGGAGAGATTTGGGACACAGCCCAGGAAGTCCTCTGGTGTGTAATAAAGGTCATGTTGTTAAAGGGGAACTGACAGAATTTTAGCATCATTAAATCTTATTAAAATCGGTTCATATACACCCCCAGGAAGAATATGACACTTTTCTTTTTACATTTTATAACAAGTGAGCACTTAGAATGTTTGGGAATTATGTATATTAAGGCATTTGTCAAATTCTATAGCAATATAGAGTGGGAAGGCGGTCGTGCGTTTGGACAATTAATAGACACTGCAGTAAATAAAACCCTAATAAAAACATCTGTCTCGTCCAGGACCGGAGTCTACACAGACCGGTGAACAAAAGCCAATCAGAGCTACAGTAGGCCTTTATGCAAACAAGCCATTTGCCACACGGGCCTGCCATCATCCACTTGACTGTGTGTTTACAGGCAGTTGCAACAGTGCGACATTAGAACACATTCGGCAAAAGCCACAAAATAAACCTGAATGGATTTCAGCAAATATGTAAATACCACTTGGGAGTCCTCTTACATTTGGGGAACTTTACAGCCCTATTGATCAAACAACCATGACAAGGTAGGCTCTCTCTCCCTCAGTTATGCACATCAACAACAACAAGATCAACAACTAATGCTAGCCAGAGAAAGATGAGCTAAAATCTAACGAGGGAACATTAGATAGACCCTCTCAAACTTTTTCAGCTAGTTGGCCGTCAAAATTGCACTGATAAACAAAGGGAAATACTAGCCTGCTCGTCCTTCTGCAGCTTGGCTGCCAATGCATGCTTGTCCCAACCAAGCACCCAAAGCTAACTGGCTAAAGTTGGCTAGCTTGCTAGCTATCTACTTCCAGACACAAATGAGAGAACACCTCACTCTGACCATTTTACTCACCCTAGCAGAGCTGGTTAGTTTGGCTGTTTACATGTTATCTAGAGCGTTCTTGACTAACTATTACTTTTTTGCCTACGTTTACTGACACCGGTCATATTCAGCGGATGTTGGCGCGTTCGTAAATTCATCAGTTATTCTGCGCTCTGGCACACTCAGACGAGAGTGGTCTGAAATCTGAGATTGCAAAAGATATGCTAACTGGATTACAGTCGTTCAAGTTCAGCATAGCTAGCTACCTAGCAAAGCGATTCACATTTCTTGCTAGCTAACCAAATGACACCTACATCTCTTAGCTGTATAGCCACCGATAAATGATATGAGGGGAAAAAGTCAGTCACTCACCCACTCCTCCAATGACATGACGTCCACCTAAAAGCTAGCTATCTAGCTAACGTTAGGCTCCGTGTTTTTAGATTGTTACATAAATAGATACGCTAGTATATTAGCCACATTATGACTGACTTGTGATCTTTGCCCTTGCTAGTTTGATTGTATTGACATTCCCAGCCTTAATTACATTCGTCCGTTTTTGTCCAAAATATTGAGTCATTGAAACTGAAACAGTGCATCCCGAACGGAGGCAGCAAACATTGTATCAGACCAGCTGTGATTTACAGCCTGAAAGCAATATTTATTGGACTACCAAGAAATGTATTGGTGAATTACAGTAATCCCTCGTTTATCGCGGGGGTTACGTTCCGAAAATGACCCGCGATAAGTGAAATCCGCGAAATAGAAAACTTTTTTTTTTTTACAATTAGCAACTATTACATGTATACAAATACAGTGACTCACGTGTAGGCCGTTTCACTGCTCTTCAGACTGGGCCGCTGCATCCTCTCCCTCTTCCCCGTCACTGACAGCAAAGTTTTCATACAGCATTCTCGCTTTTGTGCAGATAACGTTTGTATCCAGGGTTATGTTTTTTTTCCTGCAGTCATTAGTCCACAGAGCTAATGCCGTCTCCATCCGTACCATGGTCTTGTTGCGGACAGTTACAACCCTTTTTGCATTCGTATTAAAATTGACTGCTGCTGTCGTCCTTATGTTTTTTTCCTCCTTCTTTATGTAACGAACGGAAGATTCATTGATTCCGTAATGGCGAGCAACGGCTGCATAGCTTTTACCTTCCCTTAGCATGTCCAGAAGTTTAACTTTATCTGAGATAGGTAGCATCTTCCGCCGTTTGGGCCCATCCGCAGGTGCTTTTGTCGGTCCAGGCCGTTTCAGTCGACATTATGGGTTTAGGAGATGTTCGAAATTACAAGATAATTTGGCCAACTTAATGTAAATTTGCCAAGCTGTTTTATGTACGTACACATAACTGCACGAGACGACAAAATGATAGCACAATTCGTAGCATGTTTTGATACAAGAAGCGGGAGTGAGTTTTTAGCGAATCAGAATGCAGAGCACAATGCACCAAAAAAAAAAAAATGCATTATGAAAATCCGCGAAATAGCGAATCCGCGATAAGTGAACCGCGAAGTGGCGAGGGATCACTGTATATGAATCATGCCTTGAACTGCATCCATCTATTCTGCCAACAATGCCTTAGTGTACGTCATGGAACGTTATAAAGTTGGTTTTATAGCATACACTGGGAATTTGATATTTTTTGACTGATATTATGATTGTCTGTTTGTTTCATATCTGCAAAGTAGTTAAAACACTGTCAGTTCCACTTTAATTTAATTGTAATTAATTGTATTACAGACTTAATGATGTGCCATTAGAGAACCATCTCCCCTCCACTCCGTCTGTCTGTCTGTCTGGCTAGCAGTCACACCAGGCTAATGGTTACACATTTACATTTACATCATTTAGCAGAGCCACTTACAAATTGGTGCATTCAACTTATGATAGCCAGTGGGACAACCACTTTTTTAAATTTTTTATAGGGGGTAGAAGGATAACTTTATACTATTCCAGGTATTCCTTAAAGAGGTAGGGTTTCAAGTGTCTCCGGAAGGTGGTCAGTGACTCCGCTGCCCTGGCATCGTGGGGGAGCTTGTTCCACCGTTGGGGTGCCAGAGCAGCGAATAGCTTTGACTGGGCTGAGCGGGAACTATGCTTCCGTAGAGGTAGGGTGGGGGCATAGCAGGCCAGAGGTGGATGAACGTAGTGCCCTCGTTTGGGTGTAGGGACTGAAACGCCCATTATAACCTCCAGGAAAATAACTATCAGTACTGGTAATGTATCAGACTCTTCCCTGGCTGAATGGTCTGTGTTCAGTTGAGGTGTTTTAATACCTCATTAACCTTATGGCCAGGAGAATATCACCCGTATAATGTTTTCACTTCGTCACTATGGCGTATTGTATGTAGATGGGTGAGAAAACAATATATTTCATCCATTTTGAATTCAGGTTGTAACACAACAACAAAATGTGGAATAAGTGGAGGGGTATGAATTCTTTCTGAAGCCACTATATATTAGGGCTGTCAAACGATTAAAATAATTTATCGAGTTAATAGCGTTAGTTAATACATTTTAGAATTTGCTCAAATTTGACCCCAAAGAAAGCTTTTTCTAAGCTAACATATGGAATTGTTTTAAGATGGTCATAACTAGGAACATTTAGCTATTTTATTTGGATTTTTAAGACCCTTTTAAGGTATATATTTTTTTTAAATAAAAACATTATTTGATGAAACATTGAATATGGCATTACTGCTATTAGCCAATAGAAATGCATTGAATAACATATTTATTACATGGAACAACAGATAGTCCCCCCAGAAATCAAAAGGAAGTTTGTTCTGAAGTGTCTATCATATATCTGAGAGATATAAGAAAGATCTGGAAACATTATTATTTATATTTATTATTATGTATTTTTGTACATGTATTTATCCCCTTATTTTAGGAACTAAACTATCTCAATATATACAGTGCATTCAGAAAGTATTCAGACCCCTTCCCTTTTTCCACATTTTGTTACGTTACAGCCTCATTCAAAAATTGATTACATTATTTTTTTCCCTCATCAATTAACACACAAAACCCTATAATGACAAAGCGAAAAGAAGTTTCTAGAAATGTTTGCAAATGTATAAAAAAAAACATATTTACATAAGTATTCAAAACCTTTGCTATGAGACTCGAATTTGAGCTTAGGTGCATCCATTGATCATCCTTGAGATGTTTCTACAACTTGATTGGAGTCCACCTGTGGTAAATTCAATTGATTGGACATGATTTGGAAAGGCACACACCTGTCTATATAAGGTCCCACAGTTGACAGTGCATGTCAGAGCAAAAACCAAGCCATGAGGTCGAAGGAATTGTCCGTAGAGCTCAGAGACAAGATTGTGTCGAGGCACAGATCTGGGGAAGGGTACCAAAACATTTCTGCAGCATTGAAGGTCCCCAAGAACACAGTGGCCTCCATCATTCTTAAATGGAAGAAGTTTGGAACCACCAAGACTCTTCCTAGAGCTGGCCACCCGGCCAAACTGAGCAATCGGGGGAGAAGGGCCTTGGTCAGGGAGGTGACCAAGAACCCGATGGTCACTCTGACAGAGTTCCTCTGTAGAGATGGGAGAACCTTCCAGAAAGACAACCATCTCTGCAGCACTCCACCAATCAGACCTTTATGGTAGAGTGGCCAGATGGAAGCCACTCCTCAGTAAAAGGCACGACAGCCCGCTTGGAGTTTGCCAAAAGGCACCTAAAGGACTCTCAGACCATGAGAAACAAGATTATCTGGTCTGATGAAACCAAGATTGAACTCTTTGGCCTGAATGCCAAGCGCCACGTCTGGAGGAAACCTGGCACCATCCCAACGATGAAGCATGGTGGTGGCAGCATCATGCTGTGGGGATGTTTTTCAGCTGCAGGCACTGGGACACTAGTCAGGATCGAGGGAAAGAGGAACGGAGCAAAGTACAGAGAGATCCTTGATGAAAACCTGCTCCAGAGCGCTCAGGACCTCAGACTGGGGCGAAAGTTCACCTTCCAACAGGAAAACGACCCTAAGCACACAGCCAAGACAACGCAGGAGTGGCTTCGGGACAAGTCTCTGAATGTCCTTGAGTGGCCCAGCCAGAGCCCGGACATGAACCTGATCGAACATCTCTGGAGAGACCTGAAAATAGCTGTGCAGTGACGCTCCCCATCCAACCTGACAGAGCTTGAGAGGATCTGCAGAGAAGAATGGGAGAAACTCCCCAAATACAGGTGTGCCAAGCTTGTAGCGTCATACCCAAGAAGACTCGAGGTTGTAATCGCTGCCAAAGGTGCGTCAACAAAGTACTGAGTAAAGGGTCTGAATACTTATGTAAATGTGATATTTAAGTTTTTTTATTTTTAATACATTTGCCACCATATCTAAAAACCTGTTTTTGCTTTGTCATTATGGGCTATTGTGAGTAGATTGATGAAAAAAAACACAATTTAATCCATTTTAGAATAAGGCTGTAACGTAACAAAATGTGGAAAAAGTCAAGGGGTCTGAATACTTTCCGAATGCACTGTACTTCCATAATGTTTTTAAACTGGTACCAGGGACCTGGAGAACACCATCGTGCGAATCTCACCTTTCCACAGAGGGGTCATATCAGTGTGTAGCCCAAACCGTTGGGACGCTACAGACAGACGTTGGCAGAAGAGGCTGTACCAACTTCAGACGGGTCTCGTGAGGCACGTGGGGGTCGTAGAGCAAAACGGAGAACACCATCGTGTTCGTGAGAGTCTCGTCTTTCAATGGAGAGATCATAATTGATTGTAGACCAAACCGTTTTCGTGACGTCTCATGGTCTGCCACCTTTCACCGCAGATGCGGAAGGGTAATATCGGCGGATGCGGTTGATTGAGACGCAGCTTAAACAGGCAGATTTTGATGGGGATTTTGTTATTATGTTAATAAAATTTCTGCGGGGTTGCGGAAATTGTAGGCTAAGGGTTAAGTGAAATCTCCAACCACCGGGGCACTGGGCCATGCAAAACAAACTCCCGCTCTCACACACATCCTCTCTCACGTACACACCCCACTCTTGCACATGCAGCCTAACTTTGAAGCGTCTCTTTGATTAGCCCATTCCTTTTCAGTTCTTCCTTTGCCATCCAAATTTGTGCGTTGCCTAGTCAGTGGTCAAGTGATCAGGTTGATAGCTAGCTAGCTAGCTAGCTAGCTAGGTAACATGACTAGCTAGCTAAACAATGTAGTTTGTTATCAAACCAAAACATTGTTGCTCGCGGGTAGTTTAAAGCGGCCTGCGAAAGGCGCACCAATCCATGGCAGAAAGATATGTAAAGGAGTTTCATGTAAAGCCACAAGCATTGACTGTAGCTGTGTTCCATGTTGTGTTCTGCCCTTAAAAGGGTCCTTGCGGAAACGTGCGCTTAAAAGGTTCCTTGCGGTAAAGAAATGGATTAAATGGTGTCCAAAAAATGTACGCCGATAATCATGTCAACATGAACATGTTAACTTTGACAGCACTAATATGTATATTTATATACAGTATATATAAAAATGTGTTTCCCCCTCTGATGAAAGAGAGTGTACATGTTGTATAAATGAGCTCGTTTTTTAAAACTATTTGTGCTATGAACCAGACTTGAAAGTTGCCATGAGAGAGTTAGAGAGATTGCAGTCAGTCAGGCAGTCAGTTAGTGGTGAGCTGTTGCCACAGCAACACTGTACAGCCTTTGATTGGCTCTAAGGTTGCATCCCAAATGTCACCCTATTCCCTATATAGTGCACTACTTTAGACCAGAGAATGGTACCCTATTCCCTATATAGTGCACTATTTTTGACCAGGGTCCATTTGAGATGCAGCCCAAGTGTCTTCTCGTGCCTGCCTTTAATAAAACAGACTTTGATAAGACTTGTGGTAACGTCTCTCTAGTCAACAGAAAAGGTCTACTGCTTTCACATTGTTGCTGATATTAAACTCCCACTGCAGGTAGCAGCTCGCCTTTTACACCCTGCTACCTACCACTGATGATAGTAGAGGTACCTACCACTGATGACAGTACAGGTACCACTGATGATAGTAGAGGTACCTACCACTGATGATAGTAGAGGTACCACTGATGATAGTAGAGGTACCACTGATGATAGTAGAGGTACCACTGATGATAGTAGAGATACATACCACTGATGATAGTAGAGGTACCACTGATGATAGTAGAGATACATACCACTGATGATAGTAGAGGCACCTACCACTGATGATAGTAGAGGTACCTACCACTGATGATAGTAGAGGTACCTACCACTGATGATAGTAGAGGTACCTACCACTGATGATAGTAGAGGTACCACTGATGATAGTAGAGGTACCACTGATGATAGTAGAGATACATACCACTGATGATAGTGGAGGTACCACTGATGATAGTAGAGGTACCACTGATGATAGTAGAGGTACCACTGATGATAGTAGAGTTACCTACCACTGATAATAGTAGAGGTACCACTGATGATAGTAGAGGTTCAACCACTGATGATAGTAGAGATACCACTGATGATAGTAGAGGTACCACTGATGATAGTAGAGGTACCACTGATGACAGTAGAGGTACCTACCACTGATGATAGTAGAGGTACTGTCGTGTCGCGTCGGCTGCCGGTGGCTATTGCTGTCAAACAAAGGAGTCCGCTTAAGCTGTACCTTGATTAGAAGTCTTTATTCATTATCACAAGCTTACAGCATAAGTTTACAGACTCGCGAGGTCTGGAGAGCAGTGTCCCCCAATTCTAATGGCTGCTCTGCCTTCTCCTTCGTTTTTCCCCCTATTTATAAACAATGCAAAAAGCTGCTCCCTCTTCTGGCCAATCACCAGTCTCCCCTGTCTACAACACACTTCCTGTCTGTTGTATGTGGCGTTACACTAAAACATTCCCTCTTGATACTAAAATCAACATTATTTCAGTTCCACTTAAAACAGTCATAATGTTAATACACCACATATTCCCCCCTTCGAGACAAATTAAAAGTCTCGACAACAAACAGAATAGGATTATGACTAGTAACAATTTATCCTATTGAGTATCTTTAACATTAAACCAAAAAACATTCTCCTCTAGAGTGTAAATACCTTTCTATGAAATATGAATAACTGTTTATGAAGTGTGAATACATTACTATCTTTATGAAGTGTGAATACATTACTATGAAATATGAACAAATCTCTATGGAGTGTAAGAGCGAAAAACTGTCCGGCAACCTTCCATCCATCAATCAAGACAGTAAAATTCTCTCACGGTCCCTCTGCCCCAGGCAACCACCTTCGGTACTCCAGATAAACTCATAAACCATGTAAATGCATTTGAAACTATGATGCAATTAAATACACATGTAAGCCCCTGCAAACAAAATCCTATCCAAAAACATCCACTTGTAAGGCTGGTCAACCCATTGGACCCTACAGTGGAACTCTCCCTGCCTAGACTTTCTCTGTCCCTAAGCATCACCGAAATAAACAAAAACATCTAAGATCCTCACATGTATCCAATAACATCAAACATCATTCTACAAAAATTAATACCTAAGAATATGACACAAATTATGTATTACACATGTCTATATTTAATTGCAGACACTGGAATGTAGTCCACTACACTTCATCTCCCTGTAGTCTCCTCTTCCAATGGACTGTTGATGATGGAATCAGCCACACCCTCCTTGTTTCATCTCCTCCAGTCATTGTCGTTTCATATTGTCCCTTCATATTGTCCTTGTTTGAGTCACATGTTCCCCCAAATGCTTCTGGAAGAAAAGAAAAGAAACGACCAAACAGTATCTTTTGCAAAACAACACTTTCAAATTAAACATCAATATCAACTAAGAATATAAAAATGATATATAAATGATGTATGAATCACATAAACCCATTCCCCCCTTTGATTCATAAATCATACTACAAATCACACTAATATTGGAAAAAATAAAAAAAATTTGAAATATTATCAAAACATCAAAAATGATATTTATCCATTCAGGTCTACTTGTCCATCTTCATCCAGATCAGGAACAGTCAACACCGGCATCTGAGTGTTGTCTCCAGGCATCACTCTCCAACCTATCTCAATATCATAGTTTTCTCAAAGGTCAGTAACAAATTACAAACATCACACAGTGTTATCAAAGCTGCCATTAAATGTAACCCATCACTGCCCCTACTGGCCTACCTGATCTTGCAACCAAGTCTTCGCTGACTTCTGCTCCCTCAGATCTCCCAAATGCATCCCTTATATTCTTCAATGCATATATAACCCTAGTGATAATATCTGAACTATCTGGACTCAAAGTATACCTAATATTATCAATATGATCTTCCCAAATGTTACACCATACCATGGAAAAAGTCCCCCCTTCTCCCTTAGATTTATCCTTCAATGATAGGCTTGAAGACTATGACATGTAGCCATGTCTCTTTTCATCCAATTTCAAATATAGCTTCAGATTTCTGTGTCCGGTGCTACCCCTCTTATAATGGTAAAAACCTCATATGGAAGCTTCAACGTTGACATGTAACAACATCCTGTCTATCCATAGGGTAAGAATATATATGCTTTATCACCACAAACCCTCCAAATATCTCTAAAATTCCCCATAGTCACATTGTCAGGCAAAAGCTAATCTTTTAACCATCAAAGTCCTGCTGTTCCTACTACCTGGAACATAAAAAGTTACATTTATATTTCTCATTACTACCCTTAAGGTCATGCTTATCCAAAGTCATCATATAACATCACAATCTGATATTCCCATAAACATACCCCTTACCTCATATGTTTTATTAGAACCAAACAACTTTTAGCCCTCACTGGTTTCACCTCCAATACTTCAGTTACGCTGTTACCTGATTTTACTTTCCATCTAACAAATGCACCCAAGTTAATTCACTTAACCCAATACCACCTAACCCTAGGCTTAAACAAATGTTTTGACAACGACATTATTTTATCTGTTACTGACTGTTGCTGATACCACAGTCATGACAAAGCATAAGATTGACACATACTTGATAGAGGTCGAGCGACCGTCTCTAAAATGTTTGACTGGAATTCTCACCAGACATGGACCCTCAAGATTCCTCACTGATCTTACAGAATGAGCTGCTGGAACCTGCCCATCTATCTCTAATTTTCACAACAGAAGAATCAAACCACTCCCTTTAGTTTCTCTCTTCCCTAACGAGCGGTACTGATCAGATACCTCTCCTTGTCTGTCATTAAAATCAAAGACCTCATCCTGTCCTCCATGATGAATCTATATTCTCTCTACCACTATCTGCTCTCCTATTTTAAGTCCTTCTTGCTACCCCCTTTAATTTCAGAAAAGTTGTTGTCGGTGTCATACTTCCTACGTTTGCTATTGCCATCGTATCATTAATCCCTTCCAAAGTTACCATTAAAGTATGTATTAACCTTAATTATTTCTAGTGGCACAGTTACCAATATCCTCTGTGTATTATCTACTGTTGGAGTGGCTACTGTAATCTACTCCTCCTGAACTCCCTCAATGACTGTGGAGGCTACAACAGACCTCAACTCTTCCATTATAAGCGTTACTTTATGAATTACATAGCCTTTTAACCAATAATTCTCAACCGGAACAAATTCTAATGCTTGCACTAGATAAGTACACATATATTCTCCCTGACCTTTCTCTGTAACATTACGCAACATAAGTGAACAGTCACTCCTAACCCTCTTCCAAACTATACCTCCTTTGATTAGGTGACACCGCTTCTACATCTGGTCCTGATAACAATACTTATTCTCCATAATTATCTCTCCATGTGGGAGGAACGTCCCCATCCTAACCCTAATAAGTATTTTTTCCCCTAAAATTGGTGCTGGCTATTGGTTCCCTTATAATCAAATGCGATATATTTATGGCTTTAATAACTATCAATGTTGAAAGAGTTAAATTGCTTCTCACTGTTGTTATAATACACTGAAGTGTTAATGTCCTTAGTTACTTCTAGTTTCCCCAAAGAAAAGTTGTCTTTGCTTGTACTTCCATCTATCACCACTAGTGTCACTTTTTCCCAACTCTCAGTCCCATCTCTAATCCCTGACTTTCAAACTTTTGATTATAAAAAATACACCTATAATTACCTTGATCTTCCTACTCTAAAGTGTCCTTCACTACTGTTCTCTCTCTCTTACTACTAACTTTGAAACTTAGCTTACTGTCTTAGAGTTCCTTCAACCTAGTTCTCCTAACTTTTTTTAATCTAATATTGTCTCCTAACCTTTAAAAACCTTTTCCACTGATTTATTCACAAAATCCCTTTACCACCAAATTTTTAGAATACGTGATTGGGAAAGTCCCCACCTGTTTCTGACTTCTTTACACAGACTTGGCAAACGACTAAACACCTTTTAGCCTAGCCTGAAATCTCTTGGTGTAAGAATGTAACCCAGCATGCATCTCTTCCCAACACTGCAACAACAGTATCTTCTAATATTAGTATGTCTATTTTAAGAGTAATTAACTGTTTTACTACCTCAAATCCCTATCCTAATTAGTTAATTTTACATAGTGAGATGTTTAACCTCTTTAGGCTCAACACAGATAAGTTTTTCCACTATTCACCATCACTTCTAATGGTCGGTTGTTTTTACTTCAATTGTTAGTTATTTTCTCTTCTTCTCTAATCGATGCTATCAGCTGACATCCCCCTTCGTATCTTCTAGGCACTCTAGAATCTTTAGGGTTCACCTGGAGAACAGGTGATCTTGACTGACCCCTGTATCTTCCTTAAAAATGTTCTCTGTTGTTTCCTCCTGACTTGTTGCATTAACAGGTAAAGTAACCAATCTGTCCACAATTATAACAGTCTTCTGAAAGTTGCTGGAAGTGTAGCTGAAATCTTCCTCCTCCTTCTATTTCTTCTCGTCCTCTTCCTCTCCAATTCTGTGTCTGTCCAGAAACTGGCTGTGAATATGGAACATTTGGTACCCCCCTTGGCTGGTACAATTGCATTTGATATTGTTCAGTTGAAGCTGTAGCAGTGATTGTTGATTTGGTTCACTCTGATTCTTCATAACCAAAGCTTCTCTTCTCCTTCTTCTCCAGTTGTAAGTTGTATTTGATTGAGTTTTCAGAGAGTTTCTTGATCCTGTTCCTTCTCGCCGTTGACATATCAGTATTCTTCAACAGCTTATACTCTAAGTTCTGTCCTCGAAATATCATCTTCCATCATCTTCTTACTAGTGGCCTTTTCTTGACCTCAATCTTCTCTTCCAGACATCTCATTTTCTTCCTTCTGGAGTTTTGATTCATCTTCATCGTCGTTTCTGCTTGCCCTCTATCTATTATTCGTTCATCTTCATCTCTGATGCAATAATCACCCTCCTGGATGATCACTGGAAGCTGAGGATAAACATCCCTAAGCTCTACTCCCTAAGCTCTACTTCCTTCTCATAAGGTGGGTGTCTTTTTGCTGAATCCGTATGTGAGAAAGGTGTACTAACTTCTGCCATTAGTTTTTCTAACACTACTTTAGTTAAAGGATTACTATTTTTTCCCCCTATATCAACCCTTTTATATTCCTTTATCGTGAATTATTTTATTTTAGACTATATAGCCTATGGCTTCCCCCCTTAAATTATTAATATAAACCTAACAACTCCCAATTTTTTTTTTTTTTTTTTTTTAAATAACTCAATTAAAAATCATGAATAATTAAAACCAATTTTTATTCCTATATCCTATGTCACTAATTTATCAATTAGTGGCTATCTTACCACAACCCATCAGGAAAGTAAATGTAAGTTAGTCAACTTCAAAGCAATCCCAAAAACAAAGCCTTCTAACCTTACAACCCTTTGATTTTTATAAATTCCATTGTTTAATATGCACCCAAGTATCTTAATTGCAGAATAATGTCAGTACCTGATTTCCAACCGAACTGTAATCCAGCCCAGTGATGCACAGAGACTCCAAAATGCAAATTTTATTCAAATCAGTATTTGCCAAGCCTATGTGAAATTGTCATACCACATATTTTGTAAGGGATGATTTTGTGAACTAGCCTGATATCTGATCCTCTGCCTCTGCCGCGTCACGTGATGTCACGTCAGCACTTCCTGTATCTCCTCTCTCTCTCTCTCATATGACAAGGGAACAAAGACACAGAAACAGATTTTAGTAGTTAATGCAATCACTGAGTTATTTCAACCATATTCAATATTCGTTCGTTCTACATTATTCACTCTAAGACTAAACTCAGAACTATATAGATCGCTCAAAAACATTTTTATTTTATTTTAATCCGTCATTTAATTTAATTCATTATACTTCGCCAACATATATTTAATTTATAAATTCAATAGGTCACAAAACAAGTTTCATCTTTAACCATCCGCCGTTTAAACTAGAATACTCGTGTTAAAATCTCTCCTCTGTCTGTCTATTTCTCCCCTTGCAGGGTAACCCCAGATGGGACCTATGACCTTTACCCACAATGCAGCTTCTGTAGTCCTAGCACATAACCTCATGTCGTAGTTTTAGCCCGTAAACTCAAGCGCATGCGCACATCCATTTACCCCATGCTTTCCAAACCATAGAACGATAGCATTACACTATAGCTTCACTATTTTATACATTATACTCACACAATTACACATAACAGAGCTCACAAAACATATAACCTGACTTACACACACAGAGACAAGTTTAAGAGACTTTAATCCATCGCAATGGGGTCTCTAAGGATATCCGTTAGCATGTAGCACGCAACACAATTAGCATTTAGCATTAACATTAGCCTTAGCCTTTAGCTAACTGCGGCCTACCCAGCCCTAAGTAACCTGCACCGTGGCCAAATCAATGTCCAATTATCCCCGTCTAACTTTATGCTGCCGTAAGTTCTGGATAATCATAGAGAGGTTATCCCACACATATACTTCGTCAACTATAAGATGAGCATAACATACATATAATCCGTCCAGCTTATAATTCCCAGAATCAACCTTACCCCACCGAACGCGTTGCAAGGATTTCATGGCCCATTCCTAAAGAATCGCCTCGCTTCGAGGTCTTTACCAGATTCACGGTGCCCTAAATATGCATACGTATTCCAGCCTTTATTCTCTACCAATCCATTTGTTCTAGACTTTACCGTTTACACATCAACCAAATTTAGAATATTTTACTTCAGCCTCCTAGTCAACAGCAATCACACCACCAGCCCAAAATCCACACTGTACATACTATCCCATTCCCCCAATGAGCAATCGACACAATTAATGCCCAAATGGTGATAAATCTCACCTTAGCCGGCTTGAACAATAATCACCTCGCGTCTCAAGAGGGAACAAAGAACGATGCAATCAGTACCCGTACTGGCCACCATTTGTCGTGTCGCGTCGGCTGCCGGTGGCTATTGCTGTCAAACAAAGGAGTCCGCTTAAGCTGTACCTTGATTAGAAGTCTTTATTCATTATCACAAGCTTACAGCATAAGTTTACAGACTCGCGAGGTCTGGAGAGCAGTGTCCCCCAATTCTAATGGCTGCTCTGCCTTCTCCTTCGTTTTTCCCCCTATTTATAAACAATGCAAAAAGCTGCTCCCTCTTCTGGCCAATCACCAGTCTCCCCTGTCTACAACACACTTCCTGTCTGTTGTATGTGGCGTTACACTAAAACATTCCCTCTTGATACTAAAATCAACATTATTTCAGTTCCACTTAAAACAGTCATAATGTTAATACACCACAGTACCTACCACTGATGATAATAGAAGTACCTACCACTGATGATAGTAAATGTACCACTGATGACAGTAGAGGTACCTATCACTGATGATAGTAGAGGTACCTACCACTGATGATAGTAGAGGTACCTACCACTGATGATAGTAGAGGTACCACTGATGATAGTAGAGATAAAGTGGTGTGAAAAAGTGTTTGCCCCCTTCCTGATTTCTTATTTGTTTGCATGTTTGTCACACTTAAATGTTTCAGATCATCAAACAAATTTAAATATTAGTCAAAGATAACACAAGTAAACACAAAATGCAGTTTTGAAATGAATGTTGTTATTATTACGGGAAAACAAAATCCAAACCTACATGGCCCTGTGTGAAAAAGGGTTTGCCCCCCGTTATAACACAACTCAACTGTGGTTTATCACACCTGAGTTCAATTCCTCTAGCCACACCCAGGCCTGATCACTGCCACACCTGTTCTCAATCAAGGAATCACTTAAATAGGACCTGACAAAGTGAAGTAGACCAAAAGATCCTCACAAGCTAGACATCATGCCGAGATCCAAAGAAATTCAGGTCTGGAAAATATTATAAAGCCATTTCTAAAGCTTTGGGTCTCCAGCAAACCACAGTGAGAGCCATTATCCACAAATGGCGAAAACATGGAACATTGGTGAATCTTCCCAGGAGTGGCCGGCCGACCAAAATTACCCCAAGAGCGCAGCGACGACTCATCCAAGAGGTCACAAAAGACCCCACAACAACATCCAAAGAGCTGCAGGCCTCACTTGCCTCAGTTAAGGTCAGTGTTCATGACTCCACCATAAGAAAGAGACTGGGCAAAAATGGCCTGCATGGCAGAGTTCCAAGACGAAAACCACTGCTGAGCAAAAAGAACATTAAGGCTCGTCTCATTTTTGCCAAAAAACATCTTGATGATCCCCAAGACCTTTGGGAAAATACTCTGTGGACTGACGAGACAAAAGTTGAACTTTTTGGAAGGTGTGTCCCCCATTACATCTGGCGTAAAAGTAACACCACATTTCAGAAAAAGAACATAATACCAACAGTAAAATATGGTGGTGGCAGTGTGATGGTCTGGGCCTGTTTTGCTGCTTCAGGACCTGGAAGACTTGCTGTGATAAATGGAAGCATGAATTCTGCTGTCTACCAAAAAATCCTGAAGGAGAATGTCCGGCCATCTGTTCGTGACCTCAAGCTGAAGCGAACTTGGGTTCTGCAGCAGGACAATGATCCAAAACACACCAGCAAGTCCACCTCTGAATGGCTGAAGAAAAACAAAATGAAGACTTTGGAGTGGCCTGGTCAAAGTCCTGACCTAAATCCTATTGAGATGCTATGGCATGACCTTAAAAAGGCAGTTGATGCTCGAAAACCCTCCAATGTGGCTGAATTACAACAATTCTGCAAAGATGAGTGGGCCAAAATTCCTCCACAGCGCTGTAAAAGACTCATTGCAAGTTATCGCAAACGCTTGATTGCAGTTGTTGCTGCTAAGGGTGGCCCAACCAGTTATTAGGTTGTAGGGGGCAATCACTTTTTCACACAGGGCCATGTGGGTTTGGATTTAGTTTTCCCGTAATAATAACAACAACCTTCATTTCAAAACTGCATTTTGTGTTTCCTTGTGTTATCTTTGACTAATATTTACATTTGTTTGATCTGAAACATTTAAGTGTGACAAAATAAGAAATCAGGAAGGGAGCTGTCACGGATTCTGCCGAGGCTGCCCCTCCTCCTTGCTCGGGCAGGCTTCGGCGTTCGTCGTCACCGGAGTAATAGCTACTGCCGATCTATGTTATATGTTTCTATGTTCTACCTGTTGTTGTCTGATTGTCACACACCTGTTTCCCATTATGTGATTACTCCTTCCCTATTTAACCCGGTGGCTCCCAATGTGTGTTGTGCGTGTTTGTTTTTTCATTTTGTGTGTCGTTGGTGAGCGGGTTTGTTCCTCCCTGTGTGGAGGTATCTTGTATTGATTTCTTTACTTATTCAGTAAAGTAAGTTTCATAGAGTTCTGTGTCCTGTGCCTGACTTCGTGACAGGGGCAAACACTTTTTCACATCACTGTACATACCACTGATGATAGTAGAGGTACCTACCACTGATGATAGTAGAGGTACCACTGATGACAGTAGAGGTACCACTGATGATAGTAGAGGTACCACTGATGACAGTAGAGGTACCACTGATGATAGTAGAGGTACCACTGATGATAGTAGAGGTACCACTGATGATAGTAGAGGTACCTACCACTGATGATAGTAGAGGTACCTACCACTGATGATAGTAGAGGTACCAGTGATGATAGTAGAGGTACCAGTGATGATAGTAGAGGTACCACTGATGATAGTAGAGGTACCACTGATGATAGTAGAGGTACCAATGATGATAGTAGAGATACATACCACTGATGATAGTAGAGGTACCACTGATGATAGTAGAGGTACCACTGATGATAGTAGAGGTACCACTGATGATAGTAGAGGTACCACTGATGATAGTAGAGATACCTACCACTGATGATAGTAGAGGTACCACTGATGATAGTAGAGGTACCACTGATGATAGTAGAGATACCACTGATGATAGTAGAGGTACCACTCATGATAGTAGAGGTACCAGTGATGATAGTAGAGGTACCACTGATGACAGTAGAGGTACCACTGATGACAGTAGAGGTACCATTGATGATAGTAGAGGTACCACTGATGATAGTAGAGGTACCTACCACTGATGATAGTAGAGGTACCTACCACTGATTATAGTAGAGGTACCACTGATGATAGTAGAGGTACCACTGATGATAGTAGAGGTACCAGTGATGATAGTAGAGGTACCACTGATGATAGTAGAGATACCACTGATGATTGTAGAGGTACCACTGATGACAGTAGAGGTACCACTGATGATAGTGGAGATACCACTGATGATAGTAGAGGTACCACTGATGATAGTAGAGATACCACTGATGATAGTAGAGGTACCACTGATGATAGTAGAGGTACCACTGATGATAGTAGAGGTACCACTGATGATAGTAGAGGTACCACTGATGATAGTAGAGATACCTACCACTGATGATAGTAGAGGTACCTCTAAGCGCACATAAACACACACTCATAATTTATAAAAGATATTTGTCTCTTTAGTTTCTCAGAATTATATTTAATAAGCTATTGTTGTTATCCTCATACATTTTACAACTATTTCACAAAACAGAAGATACAGGTACAGTATGTATGTATAGCACGTATCACAATACGTCGGAGGAATGCGATGTTTGCCGTGAATCCCTGACACTTTTACTTTACACAATATTTACATTGTTGTGTTGAGCTAACAATTTGCCTCACTGTGGGGGGCTGGTAGAAAACTGCAGAAAACATACAGACATGTTTACAGTATTAGCATTGAGGAAGGAAACTGCAGGAAACACAGACATGTTTACAGTATTAGCATTGAGGAAGGAAACTGCAGGAAACACAGACATGTTTACAGTATTAGCATTGAGGAAGGAAACTGCAGGAAACACAGACATGTTTACAGTATTAGCATTGAGGAAGGAAACTGCTGAAAACACAGACATGTTTACAGTATTAGCATTGAGGAAGGAAACTGCAGGAAACATACAGACATGTTTACAGGATTAGCATTGAGGAAGGAAACTGCAGGAAACACAGACATGTTTACAGTATTAGCATTGAGGAAGGAAACTGCAGGAAACATACAGACATGTTTACAGTATTAGCATTGAGGAAGGAAACTGCAGGAAACACAGACATGTTTACAGTATTAGCATTGAGGAAGGAAACTGCAGAAAACACACAGACATGTTTACAGTATTAGCATTGAGGAAGGAAACTGCAGGAAACACAGACATGTTTACAGTATTAGCATTGAGGAAGGAAACTGCAGGAAAAACACAGACATGTTTACAGTATTAGCATTGAGGGTGTGGGTGCGTTCCGAGTCACAACGCCCGGAGAGGTTTCGCCAGAGTGTGTGTGTAATATGTTCCAGAGTGTGTGTGTAATATGTTCCAGAGTGTGTGTGTAATATGTTCCAGAGTGTGTGTGTAATATGTTCCAGAGTGTGTGTGTAATATGTTCCAGAGTGTGTGTGTAATATGTTCCAGAGTGTGTGTGTAATATGTTCCAGAGTGTGTGTGTAATATGTTCCAGAGTGTGTGTGTAATATGTTCCAGAGTGTGTGTGTAATATGTGGTGTGAGTCCAGTACAGTTAAAGATCATGATCTATTAACAGTCAGCCTCCATTGGTCAAACACCTTTAGGCCAGGATTCAATGAAATGCATGTTGTCGACAAACGCTTGACATTTAAAGCTCGTTTCTGCTTGAGCCGACATCTGCAGCATTTACCGTGAATGAAATGACCTTTAAAAGGCGCATTGTCAGTAGTGCAATCAATGCTCTTGTTGATAAGTCGTCTCTGACTGAATCCCAGCCTCAGTGTGGATGCACCAGCCCCAGAGAGAAGGTCAGTATACCTACAGCCTTTACAAGCTTCCTTAGTTCCTTTCCTCATCTCCTTCCCTTGATGACTCAGCTATGTTAAATTGCGGAAACCCTATCCATCAATGGAACCAATGGAATATACTAAAAGTGCAAACTCCAAGCTTATTCAAGCACACATTCCTTTCTACTCTCAATGGTCACGAAGGGAAATGAGATGAGGAAGTGAAACCATTCTAAAGTGCTGTCTGGGACACAGTGAATAAACTCATAATCCCATAATGATTGGCAGTGCTCTTTATAGACGGATGTGCAGGAAGCTTCCCTTGATATTAGTGGCATAGTTACCATAGTTACTTACCCCTCTGCATTAAAAACCCTGCAGAGAGATTCTAGTGCAAAACCTCAAGTCCTCACTATCTGGTGTTGTAGGCTATAACAGGCAATAAAAAATAAAAACAGGAACATTCCTAGACTTCTGTTCCTAACGGTACCCTCTATTCCCTATGTAGTGCACTGCTTTTGAGCTGAGCCGTGTGGGCCCTGGGTCTAAAGTAGTGCACTACATAGGGAATAGGGGGCCATTTGAGGCGCACCTCTAGTCTGGAATCCCAAACACTGTTTGCATAGATTAAAATGAGTTCCAGTGAGTTTTCACTCGTTTTCCGATCTCCTCTCTGTCTGTCTTTTCAGGCGTTTCACTCGTTTTCCAATCTCCTCTCTGTCTGTCTTTTCAGGCGTTTCACTCGTTTTCCAATCTCCTCTCTGTCTGTCTTTTCAGGCGTTTCACTAGTTGTGGACATTGCACTTGTGAGTCAGTGACAAAGTACTATTGACTCTATGTATACTTGGCGCGTGGTATAAAGACATAGTTAACTTTACATCTTATATTGCCTTGTTGAAGCAAGTTGTTTGAAGCAAGTTGAGTTAGTGCTGCTGGGTTTAGTTTGGATCCTTTCCCTGCTGAATGCTTTAGGGCTTAACTGAAGCGTCCGTCTTCTAGGAAGAGATTTCCCGAAAGAAGTTACCACAGGTCAGACCGTATCCCATCACCACCAAACTGTAGAAGTTACCACAGGTCAGACCGTATCCCATCACCACCAAACTGTAGAAGTTACCACAGGTCAGACCCGTATCCCATCACCACCAAACTGTAGAAGTTACCACAGGTCAGACCGTATCCCATCACCACCAAACTGTAGAAGTTACCACAGGTCAGACCCGTATCCCATCACCACCAAACTGTAGAAGTTACCACAGGTCAGACCGTATCCCATCACCACCAAACTGTAGAAGTTACCACAGGTCAGACCCGTATCCCATCACCACCAAACTGTAGAAGTTACCACAGGTCAGACCGTATCCCATCACCACCAAACTGTAGAAGTTACCACAGGTCAGGACCGTATCCCATCACCACCAAACTGTAGAAGTTACCACAGGTCAGACCGTATCCCATCACCACCAAACTGTAGAAGTTACCACAGGTCAGACCCGTATCCCATCACCACCAAACTGTAGAAGTTACCACAGGTCAAACAGCTCAGCGGAAGTCATAGGAAGTTGTGGGAATTACAGCCAAAGAAAAACCACTGCAACTACTACCGTACCTCAGGGAATACTACACAGTTAAAACGTATTTATCACCACAAAATGAATAGGCCGCGTCAAATAAAAAATATAATTAAAAAAAAAACTATTCCCAATGGTAAGGCACAATAGAATTGACAAATATTAGACCCATTTCAAAAACAAATACTAATAAAAAAATAAAACTAATATCTCAGAAAACAGAAGTTCCTTGAGTATGGCGTCTTGGCGTTATCTGTCTAGTGAGGAGAAGGGGAGAGGGTATAGACCAACACAACCTGGGATGATCCCTGATGCTCCCCAACCCACTAAACAGAGCCTGAGAGCCTCTCAGAAGCACCAGGGTGGAAACCATCTCTTTACTATTGAGGAGAGACGCTGTGCGTCCCAAATGCCACCCATTTCCCTGTTTTGTGCACTATTTTAGACCAGGGCCCATGGTGCTTTGGTCAAAAAAAGTAGTGCACTATATAGGGAATAGGGTTTCATTTGGGACGCATCCAGGGAGTAGAAGGCAACGAACAAGAAAGAGGTTTAAAAAGTCCCTGGCAGGCAGGCAGCCGGATCAGGATCAGGCCGTTCTGTTAGATGGACGGAGGGAGAGAGGTGTTCAGTCGTTGTGTTGATCGTAGTCTGTGAGGGGCACGTTCAGTCGTTGTGTTGATCGTAGGCTGTGAGGGGCACGTTCAGTCGTTGTGTTTATCGTAGGCTGTGAGGGGGGTGATCTCTGACAGGTCTTCTTGGGGGAACACCACGAAACACAGCTTCTGACCCACGTAGGTCACACACTCTGTAACACAAGAGACAGGCAGTGGGGGTCAGAGACATAGACAGGACAGACACTGACTGTCTTATCAGCGTCAATACAGAGATGGCAGCATGTGTGGTTGTCTCACCCACCTTAGTTGAATGCACTGACTGTAAGTTGCTCTGAGTAAGAGCGTCTGGGTAAATGACCTAAATGTAATACAAGGGCTGTAGGAGTCACTCACCCACGACCCTGTAGACACATTTGGGCTTCTTCTTCCAGTGCACCCCAACGAAGTAGACGGGTACCCCGGTGAGCATGATGACGATCCCCATGCCACACACCACGGGCTCCGAGTACAGACTGAACCCCAGCAGCACCGCCCAGAACACCAGGTAACTGATAGGGACCAACACACTCACCTGGGGAGAGGGGGAGGGGAGGGGGGAGAGGATAGAGGGAGGGAGGAGAGAGGGAGGAGGGAGAGGATAGAGGGAGGGGGGAGAGAGGGAGGAGGGAGAGGATAGAGGGAGGGGGGAGAGAGGGAGGAGGGAGAGGATAGAGGGAGGGGGGAGAGGGGGAGGAGGGACACAGAGTTAGAACTGATGCTCCGAGTACTGATTGAACCCCAGCAGCACCGCCCAGAACACCAGGTAACTGATAGGGACCAACACACTCACCTGGGGAGAGGGGGAGGGGAGGGGGGAAGATTGATTGAGTTTAAAAATATATATGTACAGATAGGATAAGGGGGAGGTCCGGGGAGGATGGGGGAGTGGAGAGGGAGGGCCGGGGAGGCGGGGGGAGGACGGGGAGGGGAGAGGGAGGGGGACGGGAGGGCCGGGAGGACAGGGGAGGGGAGAGGGAGGGGGGACGGGAGGGCCAGGGAGGTCGGGGGGAGGGAGAGGGAGGGTGACGGGAGGGCCGGGGAGGACGGGGAGGGGAGGGGAGGGGGAGAGGGAGGGGGACGGGAGGGCCAGGGAGGTCGGGGGGAGGGGAGAGGGAGGGTGACGGGAGGGCCGGGGAGGACGGGGAGGGGAGGGGAGGGGAGAGGGAGGGGGACGGGAGGGCCGGGGAGGACGGGGAGGGGGAGGGGAGGGGGAGAGGGAGGGGGACGGGAGGGCCGGGGAGGACAGGGGAGGGGAGAGGGAGGGGGACGGGAGGGCCAGGGAGGTCGGGGGAGGGGGAGAGGGAGGGTGACGGGAGGGCCGGGAGGACGGGGAGGGGAGGGGAGGGGAGAGGGAGGGGGACGGGAGGGCCAGGGAGGTCGGGGGAGGGGAGAGGGAGGGTGACCGGAGGACCGGGGAGGACGGGGTAGGGGAGGGGAGGGGAGAGGGAGGGGTACGGGAGGGCCGGGGAGGACGGGGGAGGGGAGGGGAGGGGAGAGGGAGGGGGACGGGGGAGGGGAGAGGGAGGGGGACGGGAGGGCCGGAGAGGACGGGGGAGGAAGAGATAAAAATGAAATTGTAATACACCAGAGCACAGGGTTGCCCAACCCTGTTCCTGGAGAGCCACCCTCCTGTAGGTTTTCGCTCCAACCCCAGGTGTTACTAACCTGATTCATCTTATCAACCTGCTAATTATTAGAATCAGGTGTGCTAGATTAGGGTTGGAGCAAAAACCTACAGGACGGTAGCTCTCCAGGAACAGGGTTGGGCAGTCCTGCCATAGCACAACGTCCGTTTTCCCACTCAGTGATAGAATGACAGTTCATTTCCTGGTTTCCCACTCAGTGATAGAATGACAGTTCATTTCCTGGTTTCCCCACTCAGTAATAGAATAACAGTTCATTTCCTGGTTTCCCCCACTCAGTAATAGAATGACAGTTCATTTCCTGGTTTCCCACTCAGTGATAGAATGACAGTTCATTTCCTGGTTTCCTCCACTCAGTAATAGAATGACAGTTCATTTCCTGGTTCCCCACTCAGTAATAGAATGACAGTTCATTTCCTGGTTTCCCCACTCAGTAATATAATAACAGTTCATTTCCTGGTTTCCCCACTCAGTAATAGAATGACAGTTCATTTCCTGGTTTCCTCCACTCAGTAATAGAATGACAGTTCATTTCCTGGTTTCCCCACTCAGTAATATAATAACAGTTCATTTCCTGGTTTCCCACTCAGTAATAGAATGACAGTTCATTTCCTGGTTTCCCCACTCAGTAATATAATAACAGTTCATTTCCTGGTTTCCCACTCAGTAATAGAATGACAGTTCATTTCCTGGTTTCCCCACTCAGTAATAGAATGACAGTTCATTTCCTGGTTTCCCCACTCAGTAATAGAATGACAGTTCATTTCCTGGTTTCCCCCACTCAGTAATAGAATGACAGTTCATTTCCTGGTTCCCCACTCAGTAATAGAATGACAGTTCATTTCCTGGTTTCCCCCACTCAGTAATAGAATGACAGTTCATTTCCTGGTTCCCCCACTCAGTAATAGAATGACAGTTCATTTCCTGGTTTCCTCCACTCAGTAATATAATAACAGTTCATTTCCTGGTTTCCCCACTCAGTAATATAATAACAGTTCATTTCCTGGTTTCCCCACTCAGTAATATAATAACAGTTCATTTGCTACGGTTTGCTAAGGTGTGCACTAGTGAATAGAATACAGTTCCCTGATTCACAGTGGGGGAAAAGTATAGACAGTTCACCATGTTTCCCCCACTATAAAAGATGAGAGGCCTTAATTTCCTGGTTTCCCACTCAGTAATAGAATGACAGTTTTCTGGTTCCCCACTCTCAGTAATAGAATGACAGTTCATTTCCCTGGTTTCCCTCAGTAATAGAATGACAGTTCATTTCCTGGTTTCCACTCAGTAATAGAATGACAGTTCATTTCCTGGTTTCCCACTCAGTAATAGAATGACAGTTCATTTCCTGGGTTACTCAGTAATAGAATGACAGTTCCTGGTTCCCCACTCAGTAATAGAAGCAGTTTCCTGGTTTCCCCACTCAGTAATAGAATGACAGTTCATTTCCTGGTTTCCTCCACTCAAGTAATAGAATGACAGTTCATTTCCGGTTTCCCCCACTCAGTAATAGAATGACAGTTCATTCCTGGTTTCCCACTCCAGTAATAGAATAACGAAGTTCATTTCCTGGTTTCCACAGTAATAGAATGATCTGTCACCAGTAATAGAATGACAGTTCATTTCCTGGTTTCCCCACTCAGTAATAGAATTGACAAGTTCATTTCCTGGTTTCCTCCACTCAGTAATAGAATGACAGTTCATTTCACGGGTTTCCCACTCAGTAATAGAATGACAGTTCATTTCCTGGTTTCCCACTCAGTAATAGAAGACAAAGTTCATTTTCCTGGTTTCCCCACTCAGTAATAGAATGACAGTTCATTTCCTGGTTCCCCCACTCAGTATAGAATGACAGTTCTTTTTCCTGGTTTTCCACTCAGAATAGAATGACAGTTCATTTCCTGGTTTCCCCCACTCAGTAATAGAATGACAGTTCATTTCCTGGTTTCCCTCAGTAATAGAGGCTGGCCAGTTATTTCTAGTTTCCTCCTCAGTAATAGAATGACAGTTCATTTCCTGGTTTCCCCACTCAGTAATAGAATGACAGTTCATTTC
>NW_025534888.1:0-141400 GCF_020615455.1 Coregonus clupeaformis
AGGTTTGGAGCGCCTTAAATGACATTTTGTAAATATTGAAAAAGTAAGGGGCCTAGACAGCTGCCCTGGGTGTTCTTTAATGGAAGCCTCTCCAACATAATCCAGGTAGAGTCAGGAATTCCCCAGGGCAGCTGTCTAGGCCCCTTACTTTTTCAATATTTACTAATGACCTTGCACTGGCTCTGAGTAAAGCCAGTGTGTCTATGTATGCGGATGACTCAACACTATACAGTGAGGGAAAAAAGTATTTGATCCCCTGGTGATTTTGTAAACCTACCATTAAAATTATAGACTGATCATGTCTTTGTCAGTGGGCAAACGTACAAAATCAGCAGGGGATCAAATACTTTTTCCCCCTCACTGTACATGTCAGCTACTACAGCGACCGAAATGACTGCAACACTTAACAAACAGCTGCAGTCAGTTTCAGAGTGGGTGGCAAGAAATAAGTTAGTCCTAAATATTTCCAAAACTAAAAGCATTGTATTTGGGACAAATCATTCACTAAACCTCAACTAAATCTTGTAATGAATCATGTGGAAATTGAGCAAGTTGAGGAAACCAAACTGCTTGGAGTAACCCTGGATTGTAAACTTATGGTCAAAACATATTGATGCAATAGTAGCTAAAATAGGGAGAGGTCTGTCCATAATAAAGCGCTGCTCTGCCTTCTTAACAGCACTATCAACAAGGCAGGTCCTACAGGCCCCTGGTTTTGTCGCACCTGGACTACTGCCCAGTCATGTGGTCAGGTGCCACAAAGAGGGACTTAGACAATTACAACCAGAAGAGGTCGACCCTTAAATGTACATGTAGAACTAACATTAATAATGTGTTTATAATAAACATAAAATAGTGGCATTCAACATAATATTTATATTCAGACAACAATCTGTTGCATGAATCAAATCCTTTTAACAATCAGCACCTGTGTTTTCTCTGACATGGTGGAATAATACTGATGGGAATATTCATGATGTAGGCCCCGGTTTAGCTCAGTTGGTAGAGAATGGCGTTTTGCAACCCCAGGGTTGTGGGTTCGATTTCCACGGGGGGACCAGTATGAAAATGTATGCACTCACTAACTGTAAGTCGCTCTGGATAAGAGCGTCTGCTAAATGACTTAAATGTAATGTAAATGCAATATATAGCAAATAAAATGTAAGAGGTTTCAAAGTTAGAATATAGAATTCATCTATATACACTGCTCAAAACAATAAAGGGAACACTAAAATAACACATGAATGAATTAAATAATCTTATTAAATACTTTTTTCTTTACATAGTTGAATGTGCTGACAACAAAATCACACAAAAATTATCAATGGAAATCAAATTTATCAACCCATGGAGGTCTGGATTTGGAGTCACCCTCCAAAATTAAAGTGGAAAACCACACTACAGGCTGATCCAACTTTGATGTAATGTCCTTAAAACAAGTCAAAATGAGACTCAGTAGTGTGTGTGGCCTCCACGTGCCTGTATGACCTCCCTACAACGCCTGGGCATGCTCCTGATGAGGTGGCGGATGGTCTCCTGAGGGATCTCCTCCCAGACCTCATGAGGCTCAGTAGTGTGTGTGGCCTCCACGTGCCTGTATGACCTCCCTACAACGCCTGGGCATGCTCCTGATGAGGTGGCGGATGGTCTCCTGAGGGATCTCCTCCCAGACCTCATGAGGCTCAGTAGTGTGTGTGGCCTCCACGGGCCTGTATTACATTTACATGTTAGTCATTTAGCAGACGCTCTTATCCAGAGCGACTTACAGGTAGTGAGTGCATACATTATAATTTTATAAATATATATATATATATATTTTTTTTTCATACTGGCCCCCCGTGGGAATCAAACCCACAACCCTGGCGTTGCAAACGCCATGCTCTACCAACTGAGCTACATCCCTGCCGGCCATTCCCTTCCATACCCTGGACGACGCTGGGCCAATTGTGCACCGCCCCATTACATTTTAGTCATTTAGCAGACGCTCTTATCCAGAGCGACTTACATGAGCAATTAGGGTTAAGTGCCTTGCTTAAGGGCACATCGACAGATTTTTCACCTAATCGGCTCGGGGATTAGAACCAGCGACCTTTCGGTTACTGGCACAACGCTCTTACCCACTAAGCTACCAATGATCCCAAACACACCGCCCGGGCAACGAAGGAGTGGCTTCGTAAGAAGCATTTCAAGGTCCTGGAGTGGCCTAGCCAGTCTCCAGATCTCAACCCCATAGAAAATCTTTGGAGGGAGTTGAAAGTCCGTGTTGCCCAGCGACAGCCCCAAAACATCACTGCTCTAGAGGAGATCTGCATGGAGGAATGGGCCAAAATACCAGCAACAGTGTGTGAAAACCTTGTGAAGACTTACAGAAAACGTTTGACCTGTGTCATTGCCAACAAAGGGTATATAACAAAGTATTGAGAAACTTTTGTTATTGACCAAATACTTATTTTCCACCATAATTTGCAAATAAATTCATTAAAAATCCTACAATGTGATTTTCTGGATTTTTCCCCCTCATTTTGTCTGTCATAGTTGACGTGTACCTATGATGAAAATTATAGGCCTCTCATCTTTTTAAGTGGGAGAACTTGCACAATTGGTGGCTGACTAAATACTTGTTTCCCCCACTGTATAATACAATAAAACACATGTAATATATCTAATAATATGATTTAATGTATTAATTATATATTTATAATATAATAAACATGTAATATATCTAACAATATGTATTAATTATATATTTATAATATAATAAACATGTAATATATCTAACAATATGTATTAATTATATATTTATAATATAATAAACATGTAATATATCTAACAATATGTATTAATTATGTATTTATAATACAATAAACATGTAATATATCTAATAATATGATTTCATGTATTAATTATATATTTATAATATAATAAACATGTAATATATCTAACAATATGTATTAATTATATATTTATAATACAATAAACATGTAATATCTAATAATATGATTTCATGTATTAATTATATATTTATAATATACATGTAATATATCTAACAATATGTATTAATTATATATTTATAATATAATAAACATGTAATATAGCTAATAATATGTATTAATTATATATTTATAATACAATAAACATGTAATATATCTAATAATATGATTTCATGTATTAATTATACATTTATAATATAATAAACATGTAATATATATCTAACAATATGTATTAATTATATATTTATAATATAATAAACATGTAATATAGCTAATAATATGTATTAATTATATATTTATAATACAATAAACATGTAATATATCTAATAATATGATTTCATGTGGCGTGAACAAAAACACTAATTTATGATTTCATGTACATTTCAATTACATTTAGCAACAATATCCAAATCATATCCAAATGAATCAGAGGTTATATTTTTATCTAGTTGTATCCAATCATCAAAGCTCCTAATACTAAATACATATTTTTAAATATTTAATCTGATTTTAGACGTGATCATGTCTCCAGATGAAAACTATAACAAAAGTGGGCCTATTTTAATGATTTCATATAAACAATATGATTTAATGTGGCATAAACACAAATTCTCAGTCAAAAACATAAGTCAGAACACAGCCTCTCTATTCTCTCATGTGATTTCAGGTCCTCTGACCGGGAAAATGTCTTCCATTTTACATTTACGTCATTTAGCAGACGCTCTTATCCAGAGCGACTTACAAATTGGTGCATTCACCCTATAACCAGTGGGATAACCACTTTACAATGTTTTTTTTTTTTTTTTTTTTTTTTTAAGAGGGGGGGGGTAGAAGGATTACTTTATCCTATCCCAGGCATTCCTTAAAGAGGTGGGGTTTCAAATGTCTCCGGAAGGTGGTGAGTGACTCCGCTGTCCTGGCGTCGTGAGGGAGCTTGTTCCACCATTGGGGTGCCAGAGCAGCGAACAGTTTTGACTGGGCTGAGCGGGAACTATGCTTCCGCAGAGGAAGGGGAGCCAGCAGGCCAGAGGTGGATGAACGCAATTCCCTCGTTTGGGTGTAGGGACTGATCAGAGCCTGAAGGTACGGAGGTGCCGTTCCCCTCACAGCTCCATAGTCTTGTAACAGATGCGAGCTTCAACTGGAAGCCAGTGGAGTGTGCGGAGGAGCGGGGTGACGTGAGAGAACTTGGGAAGGTTGAACACCAGACGGGCTGCGGCATTCTGGATGAGTTGTAGGGGTTTAATGGCACAGGCAGGGAGCCCAGCCAACAGAGAGTTGCAGTAATCCAGACGGGAGATGACAAGTGCCTGGATTAGGACCTGTGCCGCTTCCTGTGTAAGGCAGGGTCGTACTCTCCGAATGTTGTAGAGCATGAACCTGCAGGATCGGGTCACCGCCTTGATGTTAGCGGAGAACGACAGGGTGTTGTCCAGGGTCACGCCAAGGCTCTTCGCACTCTGGGAGGAGGACACAACGGAGTTGTCAACCGTCATGGCGAGATCATGGAACGGGCAGTCCTTCCCTGGGAGGAAGAGCAGCTCCGTCTTGCCAAGGTTCAGCTTGAGGTGGTGATCCGTCATCTATACTGATATGTCTGCCAGACATGCAGAGATGCGATTCGCCACCTGGTTATCAGAAGGGGTGTACTCTCTTATGTCTTTTCAGGCTCCCTAACTGAGCAAAACTCTTTCCACAGTGGGAGCAGGGATAGGGCCTTTCTCCTGTGTGTGTCCTCTCATGTGATTTTAGGTTCTGTGATTGTAAAAAATCTCTTTCCACACTGGGAGCATTGGAAGGGCTTTTCTCCTGTGTGTATTCCTTCATGTCTTTTCAGGCACCCTGAATGTTTAAAACGCTTTCCACAGTGGGAACAGTGGAAAGGCTTTTTTCCTGTGTGTGTCTTCTTGTGCCTGTTCAGGCTCGCTAAATGGTTAAAACTATTTCCACATTGGGAACATTGGTAAGGCTTCTCTCCAGAGTGTATTCTCTCGTGTGCTTTCAGGTTCAATAATACAGTAAATCTCTTCCCACACTGAGCGCAGTGGTAAGTCTTCCCCCCTGCTGTGTGTATTAATTTATGCTTATTCAGGTTTCCTATCTGGGTGAAACGCTTATCACACTGGGAACATTGGTAAGGCTTTTCTCCCGTGTGTTCCATCTCATGACGTTTTTAGGTTCCCTAACCTAGAAAACCTTATCCCACACTGGGAGCAGTGGTGTCGTCTCACTGGTTTGGACATCTCTGGCTCTCCTGAAGGACTCTTTCCGCTGTCAGAGTGAGAGACTGGTCTCTCTCCTGCCAAAGACAAACATGGTATTTAGTTCAACAGAGAGACCTGAATGATGCCCAACACATGATAAAACGGTCTTCCTATGAGGTTTAATCTGGACCAGATCGCTCAGTAAAAGAGCAGAGTGGCTGTAGTGATTTATAGGCCAATAAAAAACTTAAACGTGACCGTTGTTATGCATTTATTAGCCCCTAACGAATAAATAGCCTAGTCGGTATAGGTCTACTCAGGGCACGGAAAACGGTCCAACTGTGCCTTTGGTGGCTCATCGACGTGTCATTTCTGTTCATGCGCAACGCGACTGACATAGCTAGTTTATTAGCTATCCATGACCAGTAGTAACTCCTCCAGTATGTGTTGACGTTCATCTAACAGGATTTGTTTTTGGGACAGTAGCCGTAGCGATCGGTAAGAAATGGGACTTCTGTAGCCAAATACCTTATTGATCCATTTCTGTTTTTTAAAATGGCCGCCTGGTATGATGGTGCATTTGATCAGCTATACAGTTTAAAGCCGTTCGTTTGATGGCCTGGTATGATGGTGCATTTGATCAGCTATACAGTTTAAAGCCGTTCGTTTGATGGCCTGGTATGATGGTGCATTAGATCAGCTATACAGTTTAAAGCCGTTCGTTTGATGGCCTGGTATGATGGTGCATTTGATCAGCTATACGGTTTAAAGCCGTTCGTTTGATGGCCTGGTATGATGGTGCATTTGATCAGCTATACGGTTTAAAGCCGTTCGTTTGATGGCCTGGTATGATGGTGCATTTGATCAGCTATACGGTTTAAAGCCGTTCGTTTGATGGCCTGGTATGATGGTGCATTTGATCAGCTATACGGTTTAAAGCCGTTCGTTTGATGGCCTGGTATGATGGTGCATTTGATCAGCTATACAGTTTAAAGCCGTTCGTTTGACCTTTACATACGTCATTGTTATTTGCTGCTAGACTTAAAAAGGGACAATCTGCTGTTCAAACAACAACAAAGTGGTCACCCTGCCACTGTTTTGCTATATACTGTAGGTTGGGGTTTGACCAATGTAACCACTCTCACATGAATAGACAGAGCTCTGGATGCAAGTGCAACAGGAGTCAGTGAACAGCGATGAATATTCACCAAATCACCCCTCTCACATGAATAGACAGAGCTCTGGATGCAAGTGCAACAGGAGTTAGTAAACAATGGTGAATATTCACCGAATCACCCCTTTTCCTTAATTATTTAACCTTTATTTGATTTAAACAGGGAGTCATTTTGAGATCCTTTTCCAATGCGTCCTGTAATAAAAAACACATAATAAATACCAAATGTAATCGATAAATGCTAATACAATCAAAACATAACAACGTACAATATTACAAGCAATTGAAGAACAAACCCATTCCTCAACATTGAGGTCCTCCATTAACAGCTTGAACTGCTCTGGAGGCACCAGAGAACATTTCCCTCATTTACATTGACGTCATTTAGCAGACGCTCTTATCCAGAGCCACTTACAAATTGGTGCATTCACCTAATGATAGCCAGTGGGACAACCACTTTACAATTATTATTTGTTTTTGTCATTTAAAAAAAAAGTTTTAGTATTTTAGTATTTTTATTTTTCATCTTATTTTAGTTGTTAATTTTTTAGAGTATATGTTTAATTTTCATTTGTTTTATATATATATATATATATATATATATATATATATATATATATATAGTTGTTTTATTTTTATTGTTTATTTTTTTGCGTTTAAAAATATATATATTATTATTATAAAAATAAAGTGGGGGTGGGGTGGGGTAGAAGGATTATTTTTATACTATCCCAGGTATTCCTTAAAGAGGTAGGGTGTCAAGTGTCTCCGGAAGGTGGTCAGTGACTCCGCTGTCCTGGCGTCGTGAGGGAGCCTGGTTCCACCATTGGGGCGCCAGAGCAGCGAACAGTTTTGACTGGGCTGAGCGGGAACTGTGCTTCCGCAGAGAACCAAGGTGCAGAGAGCTCTGCAGAACATTCCACACACAGAGCTTAACGCGGGGAATTAGAAAAAGGGGGACATTCCTAGTTAACACTTGAACCGCTGGGCCTCGATGGACCCCACTTCATTCTGACTGCAACATTCTAACAGTGTAATTAATATATTTCATATATGCTATTGCATTTTGAATGCCTTGGGTAACGATTTGTATTTTTATTTCAAATAAGACAATAGCATTTTCATTAGATTATGTTACTGTAGGCCAGGGTTTCCCCAAACTCGGTCCTGGGGCGCCCCCTGGGTGCACGGTTTGGTTATTGCCCTAGCACTGTACAGCTGATTAAAATAACCAACTCATCATAAAGTTTTGATTATTGCAATCAGCTGTGTAGTGCGAAAGCAAAAACTAAAAAAAACGTGCACCCAGGACAACCTGTGACAACCTTGAGAGTGTTGGTGAACGGATGATCTCCGCATGTGTATTTCCCACCGTAAAGCATGGAGGTGGTGGTGTTATGGTGTGGGGGTGCTTTGCTGGTGACACTGTGTGATTTATTTAAAAAATTCAAGGCACACTTGACCAGCATGGCTACCACAGCATTCTGTAGCGGTACGCCATCCCATCTGGTTTGATCTTAGTGGGACTATCATTTGTTTTTCAACAGGACAAAGACCCAACACATCTCTAGGTAAGGGCAGATGACCTGGCCTCCACAATCCCCCGACCTGAACCCAATTGAGATGGTCAAGCTCAATTTTAGTCTCATCTGACCAGAGTACCTTCTTCCATATGTATGGGGAGTCTCACACATTCCTTTTGGTGAACACCAAACGTGTTTGCTTATTTGTTTCTTCAAGAAATGGCTTTTTTTCTGGCCACTCTTCCGTAAAGCCCAGCTCTTTGGAGTGTATGGCCTAAAGTGGTCCTATGGACAGATTCTCCAATCTCTGCTGTGGAGCTTTGCAGCTCCATCAGAGTTATCTTTGGTCTCTTTGTCGATTAATTAATATCACAGTGCCATCCGTTTTGTCTCCAAAGCCCCATACACTACCCACCACTGTGACCTGTACGCTCTTGTTGGCTGGTCCTCACTACATGTTCGTCGTCAAACCCACTGGCTCCAGGCCATCTATAAATCACTGCTAGGCAAATCCCCGCCTTATCTTAGCTCATTGGTCACCATAGCAACACCCACTCGTAGTCTGCGCTCCAGCAGGTATATCTCACTGGTCACCCCCAAAGCCAACACCTCCTTTGGCCGCTATTCCTTCCAGTTCTCTGCTGCCAATGACTGGAACGAATTGCAAAAATCTCTGAAGCTGGAGACTTATCTCCCTCACTAACTTTAAGCATCAGTTGTCAGAGCACCTTACCGATCACTGCACCTGTACACAGCCCATCTGAAATTAGCCCACCCAAATACCTCATCCCTATATTGTTATTTATTTTGCTCATTTGCACCCCAGTATCTCTATTTGCACATAATCTCTTGCACATCTATCATTCCAGTGTTAATACTAAATTGTAATTATTTTGCACTATAGCCTATTTATTGCCTTACCTCCATATATTGCTACATTTGCACACACTGTATATATATTTTCTGTTGTATTTTTTGACTATGTTTTTTTACCCCATATGTAACTCTGTGTTGTTGTTTTTAATCGCACTGCTTTGCTTTATCTTGGCCAGGTCGCAGTTGTAAATGAGAACTTGTTCTCAACTGGCTTACCTGGTTAAATAAAGGTTAAATAAAATAAAATAAAAAATAGATGGTTTGGGATGAGTCGGACGGTAGAGTGAAGGAAAAGCAGCCAACAAGTGCTAAGCATATGTGGGAACTCCTTCAAGACTGTTGGAAAAGCATTTCAGGTGAAGCTGGTTGAGAAAATGCCAAGATTGTGCAAAGCTGTCATCAAGGCAAAGGGTGGCTATTTTGAAGAATCTCAAATATAAAATATTTTTTGATTTGTTTAACACTTTTTTGGTTACTACATGATTCCATGTGTTATTTCATAGTTTTGATGTCTTCGCTATTATTCTACAATGTATAAAATAGTAAAAATAAAGAAAAAATGTAAAAACCCTTGAATGAGTCGGTGTGTCCAAACCTTTCACTGTACATATACAAATACATTGCATCAACATGTTTAGACCATGACAGGTTACAATCCAGTGTTACACTAAGCAGCTTAGTCTCCTCAACTTGCTTAATTTCCACATGATTAATTACAATATTTAGTTGAGGTTTAGTGAACGGTTTGTCCCAAATACAATGCTTTTAGTTTTTGAAATATTTAATACTAGTTTATTTCTTGCCACCCATTCTAAAACTGACTGCAGCTCTTTGTTAAGTGTTGCAGTGATTTCACTTGCTGTAGTAGCTGACGTGTATAATGTTGAGTCATCAGCATACATAGACATACAGGCTTTACTCTGTGCCAGTGGCAGGTCATTAGTAAAGATTGAAAAGTAAGGGGCCCAGACAACTACCCTGGGGAATGCCTGACTGAAGTCTAACAAAACAGCTTCTTCTTATACATTTCTTTGCCCAACATTTCATTTAAGGTGCTCCTAAGCTTTTTACTATTATCCTTTATATAATTTATCTCTGTTTCATAGTACAGTTTCTTATTTTTGTTTAGTTTTTTCACCTTATTTCTCAATTTATAGTTTGTTTGACGATCAGCTGTGTAGCCAGACTTATTTGTCATTCCTTTTGCCTCATCCCGCTCAACCATACCATTTTTATATTCATCATCAATCCACCGGGATTTAACATTTTTTTGTCATTTTCTTAATGGGTGCATGCTTATTAGTAACTGGAATAAGACATTTCATAAATGTGCAGCGTCTGGTTGCTCCTCATTACACACCACAGACCTGCAAATATTCTTTACATCATCAACATATGAATCACTACAAAACTTATTGTATGACCTCTTATACACTATATTAGGCCCAGCCTTTGGAACTTTGGTTTTCCTAGATATGGCTACTATATTGTGATCACTACATCCGATGGATTTGGATACTGCTTTAAAGCAAATTTTGCAGCATTAGTAAAGATGCGATCAATACATGTTGATGATTTCATTCCTGTGCTGTTTGTAACTACCCTGGTAGGTTGACTGATAACCTGAACCAGGTTGCAGGCACTGGTTACAGTTTGAGGCTTTTTCTTCAGTTGGACAGCTTGATGAAAGCCAGTCAATATTTAGGTCACCCAGAGAATATACCTCTCTGTTGATATCACAAACATTACCAAGCAAGGCTTGCAATTAACTTTTTTATCCACTTGTCCTTAATGATATTGTACTTGTCCGAAAGCTCAAGGTACTTGTCCCAAAACAGGTCTGTAACACCATAGGGCCAAAAAGGAGACTGAAAATGCAACGAACCACTTCATTAAATAACCTTCATTATTATCACTGGAATTGACAAGGCACTTAACCCCCCACAAAGTAAAATACTGCACTGATAAAAACACATGTGGTCCGTCAACCCTCCATCTGGAGAGCTACTGGGTGTGCAGGCTTTTTATCCATCCCTGCTCAAAACACACCAGTCCGCTTATCAAGGTCCTGTTGAGCAGCTGAATTTTTTTTACAATGTGGTGTGTTAGAGCAGAGCTGGAGCAAAAGCCTGCACACACAGTAACTCTTGTGGAATCTCCTGGAGGATGGTTGACCACCCTGCAACATTACAATTACAACCAAATACTTTTTATGTCTTTATAAAATAATTCCCTAATTCAATGAACCAGGGATCCAATGGCTAAGGTGGGCGAGGTAGCTAACTAAGATGTTGATCTATTTGTAGGTTAATATATACAGTGTTCAGGGGAGATCTTGACAGCATAGGAGTTAGGCTACTTGTCAATTAGACTATACTAATAATATTTATTTTACTTTGTCAGTATTACATTGCCTAGTATTGAATAGAGGAGAATCCTAGCCAATTTTGAGGCTTGAGAGACGGTTTAACATCCGGAGTACGGGAGCATTGGTTTCTCCAACTGCAACACCTGTATCCAACTGCCTGTCGGCCATTTTGCGGTTATATACGAGCATATTTTAGGACATCAGACATGACAATAATGCTAATAGCTACATAGTTAACTAGCGTTTTAGCCAATTCAAAACCTATTGTGTAGTGTTGATGGTTAAAACCTATTGTGTAGTGTTGATGGTTAAAACCTATTGTGTAGTGTTGATGGTTAAAACCTATTGTGTAGTGTTGATGGTTAAAACCTATTGTGTAGTGTTGATGGTTAAAACCTATTGTGTAGTGTTGATGGTTAAAACCTATTGTGTAGTGTTGATGGTTAAAACCTATTGTGTAGTGTTGATGGTTATCTAGTTAGTCTGTTGTGTATCATTACTTTACCTGCTGTGGAATGTCACTCTCTCTCCCCTCTGGCAACAGCCCTCTGGCAACAGCCCTCTGGCAACAGCCCTCTGGCAACAGCCCACTGGCAACAGCCCTCTGGCAACAGCCCTCTGGCAACAGCCCTCTGGCAACAGCCCTCTGACAACAGCCCTCTGGCAACAGCCCTCTGGCAACAGCCCTCTGGCAACAGCCCTCTGGCAACAGCCCCCTGGCAACAGCCCTCTGGCAACAGCCCCCTGGCAACAGCCCTCTGGCAACAGCCCTCTGGCAACAGCCCCCTGGCAACAGCCCTCTGGCACACACAAACAGGTGATGGACACCAGCTTTTCAAGGATGGTCAATGCTGACCAAAAATGAGCTTGAACTGGGCAAATAACTCACTAACTAGCAATGAATCTCAACAAATGTGAACACGCTGCTAGCCTGCTTTGATCTAAAAAAAACGCATCTCGTGACTGAAGACCGCTTCTGCCTGTCAATTGCAGGCCTACAATAATTACGCTCCAATGTGCTGTGAGATCTGTCAATGCAGGTCTACAATAATTACGCCTCAATCACAGCTACAGCATCATTGCGCAAAATGCTACGCAGCATCATTTGGATATGTATGCAACAAAAGTTCAACATTCACCTTCTGCTACTATTTCTGTCAAGCCGTCTATACATACAGATTGACACATACCTTCGATAAATCCAACATATGCACCACACAGAACGCACTGCAACTGCCTCTGCAACACGATGCTGCAAGGCTCAGACTGGAAACAGAGCATGAGGTCAAAGCTGCACCATCATCAAAGGTCTAAGGAAGTCTTAGAGATGAAGCACAACTTTTTATTAAAGGAAAGTTCCATATAGTGCTATTCCTAGTGTTTGGTATACTCAGTGTAGTGCTGTAGTGTTTGGTATACTCAGTGTAGTGCTGTAGTGTTTGGTATACTCAGTGTAGTGCTGTAGTGTTTGGTATACTCAGTGTAGTGCTGTAGTGTTTGGTATACCCAGTGTAGTGCTGTAGTGTTTGGTATACTCAGTGTAGTGCTGTAGTGTTTGGTATACTCAGTGTAGTGCTGTAGTGTTTGGTATACTCAGTGTAGTGCTGTAGTGTTTGGTATACTCAGTGTAGTGCTGTAGTGTTTGGTATACTCAGTGTAGTGCTGTAGTGTTTGGTATACCCAGTGTAGTGCTGTAGTGTTTGGTATACTCAGTGTAGTGCTGTAGTGTTTGGTATACCCAGTGTAGTGCTGTAGTGTTTGGTATACTCAGTGTAGTGTTTGGTATACCCAGTGTAGTGCTGTAGTGTTTGGTATACTCAGTGTAGTGCTGTAGTGTTTGGTATACTCAGTGTAGTGCTGTAGTGTTTGGTATACTCAGTGTAGTGTTTGGTATACTCAGTGTAGTGCTGTAGTGTTTGGTATACTCAGTGTAGTGCTGTAGTGTTTGGTATACTCAGTGTAGTGTTTGGTATACCCAGTGTAGTGCTGTAGTGTTTGGTATACTCAGTGTAGTGATGTAGTGTTTGGTATACTCAGCGTATAGTTTGGTATACTCAATGTAGTGCTGTAATGTTTGGTATACTCAGTGTAGTGCTGTAGTGTTTGGTATACTCTGTGTAGTGCTGTAGTGTTTGATATACCCAGTGTAGTACTGTAGTGTTTGGTATACTCAGTGTAGTGCTGTAGTGTTTGGTATACCCAGTGTAGTGCTGTAGTGTTTGGTATACTCAGTGTAGTGATGTAGTGTTTGGTATACTCAGCGTAGAGTTTGGTATACTCAGTGTAGTGCTGTAGTGTTTGGTATACTCAGTGTAGTGTTTGGTATACCCAGTGTAGTGCTGTAGTGTTTGGTATACTCAGTGTAGTGCTGTAGTGTTTGGTATACTCAGTGTAGTGCTGTAGTGTTTGGTATACCCAGTGTAGTGCTGTAGTGTTTGGTATACCCAGTGTAGTGCTGTAGTGTTTGGTATACTCAGTGTAGTGCTGTAGTGTTTGGTATACTCAGTGTAATGTTTGGTATACTCAGTGTAATGTTTGGTATACCCAGTGTAGTGCTGTAGTGTTTGGTATACCCAGTGTAGTGCTGTAGTGTTTGGTATACCCAGTGTAGTGCTGTAGTGTTTGGTATACTCAGTGTAGTGCTGTAGTGTTTGGTATACTCAGTGTAGTGCTGTAGTGTTTGGTATACCCAGTGTAGTGCTGTAGTGTTTGGTATACTCAGTGTAGTGCTGTAGTGTTTGGTATACCCAGTGTAGTGCTGTAGTGTTTGGTATACCCAGTGTATTGCTGTCGTGTTTGGTATACTCAGTGTAGTACTGTAGTGTTTGGTATACTCAGTGTAGTGTTTGGTATACTCAGTGTAGTGCTGTAGTGTTTGGTATACTCAGTGTAGTGTTTGGTATACTCAGTGTAGTACTGTAGTGTTTGGTATACTCAGTGTAGTGCTGTAGTGTTTGGTATACCCAGTGTAGTGTTTGGTATACTCAGTGTAGTGTTGTAATGTTTGGTATACTCAGTGTAGTGCTGTAGTGTTTGGTATACCCAGTGTAGTGCTGTAGTGTTTGGTATACTCAGTGTAGTGTTTGGTATACTTAGTATAGTGCTGTAATGTTTGGTATACTCAGTGTAGTGTTTGGTATACTCAGTGTAGTGTTGTAATGTTTGGTATACTCAGTGTAGTGCTGTAGTGTTTGGTATACCCAGTGTAGTGCTGTAGTGTTTGGTATACTCAGTGTAGTGTTTGGTATACTCAGTGTAGTGCTGTAATGTTTGGTATACTCAGTGTAGTGCTGTAGTGTTTGGTATACCCAGTGTAGTGATGTAGTGTTTGGTATACTCAGCGTATAGTTTGGTATACTCAATGTAGTGCTGTAATGTTTGGTATACTCAGTGTAGTGCTGTAGTGTTTGGTATACTCTGTGTAGTGCTGTAGTGTTTGGTATACTCAGTGTAGTGCTGTAGTGTTTGGTATACCCAGTGTAGTGCTGTAGTGTTTGGTATACTCAGTGTAGTGATGTAGTGTTTGGTATACTCAGCGTAGAGTTTGGTATACTCAGTGTAGTGCTGTAGTGTTTGGTATACTCAGTGTAGTGTTTGGTATACCCAGTGTAGTGCTGTAGTGTTTGGTATACCCAGTGTAGTGCTGTAGTGTTTGGTATACTCAGTGTAGTGCTGTAGTGTTTGGTATACTCAGTGTAGTGCTGTAGTGTTTGGTATACCCAGTGTAGTGCTGTAGTGTTTGGTATACCCAGTGTAGTGCTGTAGTGTTTGGTATACTCAGTGTAGTGCTGTAGTGTTTGGTATACTCAGTGTAATGTTTGGTATACTCAGTGTAATGTTTGGTATACCCAGTGTAGTGCTGTAGTGTTTGGTATACCCAGTGTAGTGCTGTAGTGTTTGGTATACCCAGTGTAGTGCTGTAGTGTTTGGTATACTCAGTGTAGTGCTGTAGTGTTTGGTATACCCAGTGTAGTGCTGTAGTGTTTGGTATACTCAGTGTAGTGCTGTAGTGTTTGGTATACCCAGTGTAGTGCTGTAGTGTTTGGTATACCCAGTGTATTGCTGTCGTGTTTGGTATACTCAGTGTAGTGCTGTAGTGTTTGGTATACTCAGTGTAGTGTTTGGTATACCCAGTGTAGTGCTGTAGTGTTTGGTATACCCAGTGTAGTGCTGTAGTGTTTGGTATACTCAGTGTAGTGCTGTAGTGTTTGGTATACTCAGTGTAGTGCTGTAGTGTTTGGTATACCCAGTGTAGTGCTGTAGTGTTTGGTATACCCAGTGTAGTGCTGTAGTGTTTGGTATACTCAGTGTAGTGCTGTAGTGTTTGGTATACTCAGTGTAATGTTTGGTATACTCAGTGTAATGTTTGGTATACCCAGTGTAGTGCTGTAGTGTTTGGTATACCCAGTGTAGTGCTGTAGTGTTTGGTATACCCAGTGTAGTGCTGTAGTGTTTGGTATACTCAGTGTAGTGCTGTAGTGTTTGGTATACCCAGTGTAGTGCTGTAGTGTTTGGTATACTCAGTGTAGTGCTGTAGTGTTTGGTATACCCAGTGTAGTGCTGTAGTGTTTGGTATACCCAGTGTATTGCTGTCGTGTTTGGTATACTCAGTGTAGTACTGTAGTGTTTGGTATACTCAGTGTAGTGTTTGGTATACTCAGTGTAGTGCTGTAGTGTTTGGTATACTCAGTGTAGTGTTTGGTATACTCAGTGTAGTACTGTAGTGTTTGGTATACTCAGTGTAGTGCTGTAGTGTTTGGTATACCCAGTGTAGTGTTTGGTATACTCAGTGTAGTGTTGTAATGTTTGGTATACTCAGTGTAGTGCTGTAGTGTTTGGTATACCCAGTGTAGTGCTGTAGTGTTTGGTATACTCAGTGTAGTGTTTGGTATACTTAGTATAGTGCTGTAATGTTTGGTATACTCAGTGTAGTGTTTGGTATACTCAGTGTAGTGTTGTAATGTTTGGTATACTCAGTGTAGTGCTGTAGTGTTTGGTATACCCAGTGTAGTGCTGTAGTGTTTGGTATACTCAGTGTAGTGTTTGGTATACTCAGTGTAGTGCTGTAATGTTTGGTATACTCAGTGTAGTGCTGTAGTGTTTGGTATACCCAGTGTAGTGCTGTAGTGTTTGGTATACCCAGTGTAGTGCTGTAGTGTTTGGTATACCCAGTGTAGTGCTGTAGTGTTTGGTATACTCAGTGTAGTGCTGTAGTGTTTGGTATACTCAGTGTAGTGCTGTAGTGTTTGGTATACCCAGTGTAGTGCTGTAGTGTTTGGTATACCCAGTGTATTGCTGTCGTGTTTGGTATACTCAGTGTAGTACTGTAGTGTTTGGTATACTCAGTGTAGTGTTTGGTATACTCAGTGTAGTGCTGTAGTGTTTGGTATACTCAGTGTAGTGTTTGGTATACTCAGTGTAGTACTGTAGTGTTTGGTATACTCAGTGTAGTGCTGTAGTGTTTGGTATACCCAGTGTAGTGTTTGGTATACTCAGTGTAGTGTTGTAATGTTTGGTATACTCAGTGTAGTGCTGTAGTGTTTGGTATACCCAGTGTAGTGCTGTAGTGTTTGGTATACTCAGTGTAGTGTTTGGTATACTTAGTATAGTGCTGTAATGTTTGGTATACTCAGTGTAGTGTTTGGTATACTCAGTGTAGTGTTGTAATGTTTGGTATACTCAGTGTAGTGCTGTAGTGTTTGGTATACCCAGTGTAGTGCTGTAGTGTTTGGTATACTCAGTGTAGTGTTTGGTATACTCAGTGTAGTGCTGTAATGTTTGGTATACTCAGTGTAGTGCTGTAGTGTTTGGTATACCCAGTGTAGTGATGTAGTGTTTGGTATACTCAGCGTATAGTTTGGTATACTCAATGTAGTGCTGTAATGTTTGGTATACTCAGTGTAGTGCTGTAGTGTTTGGTATACTCTGTGTAGTGCTGTAGTGTTTGGTATACTCAGTGTAGTGCTGTAGTGTTTGGTATACCCAGTGTAGTGCTGTAGTGTTTGGTATACTCAGTGTAGTGATGTAGTGTTTGGTATACTCAGCGTAGAGTTTGGTATACTCAGTGTAGTGCTGTAGTGTTTGGTATACTCAGTGTAGTGTTTGGTATACCCAGTGTAGTGCTGTAGTGTTTGGTATACCCAGTGTAGTGCTGTAGTGTTTGGTATACTCAGTGTAGTGCTGTAGTGTTTGGTATACTCAGTGTAGTGCTGTAGTGTTTGGTATACCCAGTGTAGTGCTGTAGTGTTTGGTATACCCAGTGTAGTGCTGTAGTGTTTGGTATACTCAGTGTAGTGCTGTAGTGTTTGGTATACTCAGTGTAATGTTTGGTATACTCAGTGTAATGTTTGGTATACCCAGTGTAGTGCTGTAGTGTTTGGTATACCCAGTGTAGTGCTGTAGTGTTTGGTATACCCAGTGTAGTGCTGTAGTGTTTGGTATACCCAGTGTAGTGCTGTAGTGTTTGGTATACCCAGTGTATTGCTGTCGTGTTTGGTATACTCAGTGTAGTGCTGTAGTGTTTGGTATACTCAGTGTAGTGTTTGGTATACCCAGTGTAGTGCTGTAGTGTTTGGTATACCCAGTGTAGTGCTGTAGTGTTTGGTATACTCAGTGTAGTGCTGTAGTGTTTGGTATACTCAGTGTAGTGCTGTAGTGTTTGGTATACCCAGTGTAGTGCTGTAGTGTTTGGTATACCCAGTGTAGTGCTGTAGTGTTTGGTATACTCAGTGTAGTGCTGTAGTGTTTGGTATACTCAGTGTAATGTTTGGTATACTCAGTGTAATGTTTGGTATACCCAGTGTAGTGCTGTAGTGTTTGGTATACCCAGTGTAGTGCTGTAGTGTTTGGTATACCCAGTGTAGTGCTGTAGTGTTTGGTATACTCAGTGTAGTGCTGTAGTGTTTGGTATACCCAGTGTAGTGCTGTAGTGTTTGGTATACTCAGTGTAGTGCTGTAGTGTTTGGTATACCCAGTGTAGTGCTGTAGTGTTTGGTATACCCAGTGTATTGCTGTCGTGTTTGGTATACTCAGTGTAGTACTGTAGTGTTTGGTATACTCAGTGTAGTGTTTGGTATACTCAGTGTAGTGCTGTAGTGTTTGGTATACTCAGTGTAGTGTTTGGTATACTCAGTGTAGTACTGTAGTGTTTGGTATACTCAGTGTAGTGCTGTAGTGTTTGGTATACCCAGTGTAGTGTTTGGTATACTCAGTGTAGTGTTGTAATGTTTGGTATACTCAGTGTAGTGCTGTAGTGTTTGGTATACCCAGTGTAGTGCTGTAGTGTTTGGTATACTCAGTGTAGTGTTTGGTATACTTAGTATAGTGCTGTAATGTTTGGTATACTCAGTGTAGTGTTTGGTATACTCAGTGTAGTGTTGTAATGTTTGGTATACTCAGTGTAGTGCTGTAGTGTTTGGTATACCCAGTGTAGTGCTGTAGTGTTTGGTATACTCAGTGTAGTGTTTGGTATACTCAGTGTAGTGCTGTAATGTTTGGTATACCCAGTGTAGTGCTGTAGTATTTGGTATACCCAGTGTAGTGCTTTAGTGTTTGGTATACTCAGTGTAGTGCTGTAGTGTTTGGTATACTCAGTGTAGTGCTGTAGTGTTTGGTATACTCAGTGTAGTGCTGTAGTGTTTGGTATACCCAGTGTAGTGCTGTAGTGTTTGGTATACCCAGTGTAGTGCTGTCGTGTTTGGTATACTCAGTGTAGTGCTGTAGTGTTTGGTATACTCAGTGTAGTGTTTGGTATACCCAGTGTAGTGCTGTAGTGTTTGGTATACCCAGTGTAGTGCTGTAGTGTTTGGTATACTCAGTGTAGTGCTGTAGTGTTTGGTATACTCAGTGTAGTGCTGTAGTGTTTGGTATACCCAGTGTAGTGCTGTAGTGTTTGGTATACCCAGTGTAGTGCTGTAGTGTTTGGTATACTCAGTGTAGTGCTGTAGTGTTTGGTATACTCAGTGTAATGTTTGGTATACTCAGTGTAATGTTTGGTATACCCAGTGTAGTGCTGTAGTGTTTGGTATACCCAGTGTAGTGCTGTAGTGTTTGGTATACCCAGTGTAGTGCTGTAGTGTTTGGTATACTCAGTGTAGTGCTGTAGTGTTTGGTATACCCAGTGTAGTGCTGTAGTGTTTGGTATACTCAGTGTAGTGCTGTAGTGTTTGGTATACCCAGTGTAGTGCTGTAGTGTTTGGTATACCCAGTGTATTGCTGTCGTGTTTGGTATACTCAGTGTAGTACTGTAGTGTTTGGTATACTCAGTGTAGTGTTTGGTATACTCAGTGTAGTGCTGTAGTGTTTGGTATACTCAGTGTAGTGTTTGGTATACTCAGTGTAGTACTGTAGTGTTTGGTATACTCAGTGTAGTGCTGTAGTGTTTGGTATACCCAGTGTAGTGTTTGGTATACTCAGTGTAGTGTTGTAATGTTTGGTATACTCAGTGTAGTGCTGTAGTGTTTGGTATACCCAGTGTAGTGCTGTAGTGTTTGGTATACTCAGTGTAGTGTTTGGTATACTTAGTATAGTGCTGTAATGTTTGGTATACTCAGTGTAGTGTTTGGTATACTCAGTGTAGTGTTGTAATGTTTGGTATACTCAGTGTAGTGCTGTAGTGTTTGGTATACCCAGTGTAGTGCTGTAGTGTTTGGTATACTCAGTGTAGTGTTTGGTATACTCAGTGTAGTGCTGTAATGTTTGGTATACTCAGTGTAGTGCTGTAGTGTTTGGTATACCCACTGTAGTGATGTAGTGTTTGGTATACTCAGCGTATAGTTTGGTATACTCAATGTAGTGCTGTAATGTTTGGTATACTCAGTGTAGTGCTGTAGTGTTTGGTATACTCTGTGTAGTGCTGTAGTGTTTGGTATACTCAGTGTAGTGATGTAGTGTTTGGTATACCCAGTGTAGTGCTGTAGTGTTTGGTATACTCAGTGTAGTGATGTAGTGTTTGGTATACTCAGCGTAGAGTTTGGTATACTCAGTGTAGTGCTGTAGTGTTTGGTATACTCAGTGTAGTGTTTGGTATACCCAGTGTAGTGCTGTAGTGTTTGGTATACCCAGTGTAGTGCTGTAGTGTTTGGTATACTCAGTGTAGTGCTGTAGTGTTTGGTATACTCAGTGTAGTGCTGTAGTGTTTGGTATACCCAGTGTAGTGCTGTAGTGTTTGGTATACCCAGTGTAGTGCTGTAGTGTTTGGTATACTCAGTGTAGTGCTGTAGTGTTTGGTATACTCAGTGTAATGTTTGGTATACTCAGTGTAATGTTTGGTATACCCAGTGTAGTGCTGTAGTGTTTGGTATACCCAGTGTAGTGCTGTAGTGTTTGGTATACCCAGTGTAGTGCTGTAGTGTTTGGTATACTCAGTGTAGTGCTGTAGTGTTTGGTATACCCAGTGTAGTGCTGTAGTGTTTGGTATACCCAGTGTATTGCTGTCGTGTTTGGTATACTCAGTGTAGTGCTGTAGTGTTTGGTATACTCAGTGTAGTGTTTGGTATACCCAGTGTAGTGCTGTAGTGTTTGGTATACCCAGTGTAGTGCTGTAGTGTTTGGTATACTCAGTGTAGTGCTGTAGTGTTTGGTATACTCAGTGTAGTGCTGTAGTGTTTGGTATACCCAGTGTAGTGCTGTAGTGTTTGGTATACCCAGTGTAGTGCTGTAGTGTTTGGTATACTCAGTGTAGTGCTGTAGTGTTTGGTATACTCAGTGTAATGTTTGGTATACTCAGTGTAATGTTTGGTATACCCAGTGTAGTGCTGTAGTGTTTGGTATACCCAGTGTAGTGCTGTAGTGTTTGGTATACCCAGTGTAGTGCTGTAGTGTTTGGTATACTCAGTGTAGTGCTGTAGTGTTTGGTATACCCAGTGTAGTGCTGTAGTGTTTGGTATACTCAGTGTAGTGCTGTAGTGTTTGGTATACCCAGTGTAGTGCTGTAGTGTTTGGTATACCCAGTGTATTGCTGTCGTGTTTGGTATACTCAGTGTAGTACTGTAGTGTTTGGTATACTCAGTGTAGTGTTTGGTATACTCAGTGTAGTGCTGTAGTGTTTGGTATACTCAGTGTAGTGTTTGGTATACTCAGTGTAGTACTGTAGTGTTTGGTATACTCAGTGTAGTGCTGTAGTGTTTGGTATACCCAGTGTAGTGTTTGGTATACTCAGTGTAGTGTTGTAATGTTTGGTATACTCAGTGTAGTGCTGTAGTGTTTGGTATACCCAGTGTAGTGCTGTAGTGTTTGGTATACTCAGTGTAGTGTTTGGTATACTTAGTATAGTGCTGTAATGTTTGGTATACTCAGTGTAGTGTTTGGTATACTCAGTGTAGTGTTGTAATGTTTGGTATACTCAGTGTAGTGCTGTAGTGTTTGGTATACCCAGTGTAGTGCTGTAGTGTTTGGTATACTCAGTGTAGTGTTTGGTATACTCAGTGTAGTGCTGTAATGTTTGGTATACTCAGTGTAGTGCTGTAGTGTTTGGTATACCCAGTGTAGTGCTGTAGTGTTTGGTATACCCAGTGTAGTGCTGTAGTGTTTGGTATACCCAGTGTAGTGCTGTAGTGTTTGGTATACTCAGTGTAGTGCTGTAGTGTTTGGTATACTCAGTGTAGTGCTGTAGTGTTTGGTATACCCAGTGTAGTGCTGTAGTGTTTGGTATACCCAGTGTATTGCTGTCGTGTTTGGTATACTCAGTGTAGTACTGTAGTGTTTGGTATACTCAGTGTAGTGTTTGGTATACTCAGTGTAGTGCTGTAGTGTTTGGTATACTCAGTGTAGTGTTTGGTATACTCAGTGTAGTACTGTAGTGTTTGGTATACTCAGTGTAGTGCTGTAGTGTTTGGTATACCCAGTGTAGTGTTTGGTATACTCAGTGTAGTGTTGTAATGTTTGGTATACTCAGTGTAGTGCTGTAGTGTTTGGTATACCCAGTGTAGTGCTGTAGTGTTTGGTATACTCAGTGTAGTGTTTGGTATACTTAGTATAGTGCTGTAATGTTTGGTATACTCAGTGTAGTGTTTGGTATACTCAGTGTAGTGTTGTAATGTTTGGTATACTCAGTGTAGTGCTGTAGTGTTTGGTATACCCAGTGTAGTGCTGTAGTGTTTGGTATACTCAGTGTAGTGTTTGGTATACTCAGTGTAGTGCTGTAATGTTTGGTATACTCAGTGTAGTGCTGTAGTGTTTGGTATACCCAGTGTAGTGATGTAGTGTTTGGTATACTCAGCGTATAGTTTGGTATACTCAATGTAGTGCTGTAATGTTTGGTATACTCAGTGTAGTGCTGTAGTGTTTGGTATACTCTGTGTAGTGCTGTAGTGTTTGGTATACTCAGTGTAGTGCTGTAGTGTTTGGTATACCCAGTGTAGTGCTGTAGTGTTTGGTATACTCAGTGTAGTGATGTAGTGTTTGGTATACTCAGCGTAGAGTTTGGTATACTCAGTGTAGTGCTGTAGTGTTTGGTATACTCAGTGTAGTGTTTGGTATACCCAGTGTAGTGCTGTAGTGTTTGGTATACCCAGTGTAGTGCTGTAGTGTTTGGTATACTCAGTGTAGTGCTGCAGTGTTTGGTATACTCAGTGTAGTGCTGTAGTGTTTGGTATACCCAGTGTAGTGCTGTAGTGTTTGGTATACCCAGTGTAGTGCTGTAGTGTTTGGTATACTCAGTGTAGTGCTGTAGTGTTTGGTATACTCAGTGTAATGTTTGGTATACTCAGTGTAATGTTTGGTATACCCAGTGTAGTGCTGTAGTGTTTGGTATACCCAGTGTAGTGCTGTAGTGTTTGGTATACCCAGTGTAGTGCTGTAGTGTTTGGTATACTCAGTGTAGTGCTGTAGTGTTTGGTATACCCAGTGTAGTGCTGTAGTGTTTGGTATACTCTGTGTAGTGCTGTAGTGTTTGGTATACTCAGTGTAGTGCTGTAGTGTTTGGTATACTCAGTGTAGTGCTGTAGTGTTTGGTATACCCAGTGTAGTGCTGTAGTGTTTGGTATACCCAGTGTATTGCTGTAGTGTTTGGTATACCCAGTGTAGTGCTGTAGTGTTTGGTATACTCAGTGTAGTGCTGTAGTGTTTGGTATACCCAGTGTAGTGCTGTAGTGTTTGGTATACTCAGTGTAGTGCTGTAGTGTTTGGTATACCCAGTGTAGTGCTGTAGTGTTTGGTATACCCAGTGTATTGCTGTCGTGTTTGGTATACTCAGTGTAGTACTGTAGTGTTTGGTATACTCAGTGTAGTGTTTGGTATACTCAGTGTAGTGCTGTAGTGTTTGGTATACTCAGTGTAGTGTTTGGTATACTCAGTGTAGTACTGTAGTGTTTGGTATACTCAGTGTAGTGCTGTAGTGTTTGGTATACCCAGTGTAGTGTTTGGTATACTCAGTGTAGTGTTGTAATGTTTGGTATACTCAGTGTAGTGCTGTAGTGTTTGGTATACCCAGTGTAGTGCTGTAGTGTTTGGTATACTCAGTGTATTGCTGTAGTGTTTGGTATACTCAGTGTAGTGCTGTAGTGTTTGGTATACTCAGTGTAGTGTTTGGTATACCCAGTGTAGTGCTGTAGTGTTTGGTATACCCAGTGTAGTGCTGTAGTGTTTGGTATACTCAGTGTAGTGCTGTAGTGTTTGGTATACTCAGTGTAGTGCTGTAGTGTTTGGTATACCCAGTGTAGTGCTGTAGTGTTTGGTATACCCAGTGTAGTGCTGTAGTTTTGGTATACTCAGTGTAGTGCTGTAGTGTTTGGTATACTCAGTGTAATGTTTGGTATACTCAGTGTAATGTTTGGTATACCCAGTGTAGTGCTGTAGTGTTTGGTATACCCAGTGTAGTGCTGTAGTGTTTGGTATACCCAGTGTAGTGCTGTAGTGTTTGGTATACTCAGTGTAGTGCTGTAGTGTTTGGTATACCCAGTGTAGTGCTGTAGTGTTTGGTATACTCAGTGTAGTGCTGTAGTGTTTGGTATACCCAGTGTAGTGCTGTAGTGTTTGGTATACCCAGTGTATTGCTGTCGTGTTTGGTATACTCAGTGTAGTACTGTAGTGTTTGGTATACTCAGTGTAGTGTTTGGTATACTCAGTGTAGTGCTGTAGTGTTTGGTATACTCAGTGTAGTGTTTGGTATACTCAGTGTAGTACTGTAGTGTTTGGTATACTCAGTGTAGTGCTGTAGTGTTTGGTATACCCAGTGTAGTGTTTGGTATACTCAGTGTAGTGTTGTAATGTTTGGTATACTCAGTGTAGTGCTGTAGTGTTTGGTATACCCAGTGTAGTGCTGTAGTGTTTGGTATACTCAGTGTAGTGTTTGGTATACTTAGTATAGTGCTGTAATGTTTGGTATACTCAGTGTAGTGTTTGGTATACTCAGTGTAGTGTTGTAATGTTTGGTATACTCAGTGTAGTGCTGTAGTGTTTGGTATACCCAGTGTAGTGCTGTAGTGTTTGGTATACTCAGTGTAGTGTTCGGTATACTCAGTGTAGTGCTGTAATGTTTGGTATACCCAGTGTAGTGCTGTAGTGTTTGGTATACCCAGTGTAGTGCTGTAGTGTTTGGTATACTCAGTGTAGTGCTGTAGTGTTTGGTATACCCAGTGTAGTGCTGTAGTGTTTGGTATACTCATGTGTAGTGCTGTAGTGTTTGGTATACCCAGTGTAGTGCTGTAGTGTTTGGTATACCCAGTGTATTGCTGTCGTGTTTGGTATACTCAGTGTAGTACTGTAGTGTTTGGTATACTCAGTGTAGTGTTTGGTATACTCAGTGTAGTGCTGTAGTGTTTGGTATACTCAGTGTAGTGTTTGGTATACTCAGTGTAGTACTGTAGTGTTTGGTATACTCAGTGTAGTGCTGTAGTGTTTGGTATACCCAGTGTAGTGTTTGGTATACTCAGTGTAGTGTTGTAATGTTTGGTATACTCAGTGTAGTGCTGTAGTGTTTGGTATACCCAGTGTAGTGCTGTAGTGTTTGGTATACTCAGTGTAGTGTTTGGTATACTTAGTATAGTGCTGTAATGTTTGGTATACTCAGTGTAGTGTTTGGTATACTCAGTGTAGTGTTGTAATGTTTGGTATACTCAGTGTAGTGCTGTAGTGTTTGGTATACCCAGTGTAGTGCTGTAGTGTTTGGTATACTCAGTGTAGTGTTTGGTATACTCAGTGTAGTGCTGTAATGTTTGGTATACCCAGTGTAGTGCTGTAGTGTTTGGTATACCCAGTGTAGTGCTGTAGTGTTTGGTATACTCAGTGTAGTGCTGTAGTGTTTGGTATACCCAGTGTAGTGCTGTAGTGTTTGGTATACTCAGTGTAGTGCTGTAGTGTTTGGTATACCCAGTGTAGTGCTGTAGTGTTTGGTATACCCAGTGTATTGCTGTCGTGTTTGGTATACTCAGTGTAGTGCTGTAGTGTTTGGTATACTCAGTGTAGTGTTTGGTATACCCAGTGTAGTGCTGTAGTGTTTGGTATACCCAGTGTAGTGCTGTAGTGTTTGGTATACTCAGTGTAGTGCTGTAGTGTTTGGTATACTCAGTGTAGTGCTGTAGTGTTTGGTATACCCAGTGTAGTGCTGTAGTGTTTGGTATACCCAGTGTAGTGCTGTAGTGTTTGGTATACTCAGTGTAGTGCTGTAGTGTTTGGTATACTCAGTGTAATGTTTGGTATACTCAGTGTAATGTTTGGTATACCCAGTGTAGTGCTGTAGTGTTTGGTATACCCAGTGTAGTGCTGTAGTGTTTGGTATACCCAGTGTAGTGCTGTAGTGTTTGGTATACTCAGTGTAGTGCTGTAGTGTTTGGTATACCCAGTGTAGTGCTGTAGTGTTTGGTATACTCAGTGTAGTGCTGTAGTGTTTGGTATACCCAGTGTAGTGCTGTAGTGTTTGGTATACCCAGTGTATTGCTGTCGTGTTTGGTATACTCAGTGTAGTACTGTAGTGTTTGGTATACTCAGTGTAGTGTTTGGTATACTCAGTGTAGTGCTGTAGTGTTTGGTATACTCAGTGTAGTGTTTGGTATACTCAGTGTAGTACTGTAGTGTTTGGTATACTCAGTGTAGTGCTGTAGTGTTTGGTATACCCAGTGTAGTGTTTGGTATACTCAGTGTAGTGTTGTAATGTTTGGTATACTCAGTGTAGTGCTGTAGTGTTTGGTATACCCAGTGTAGTGCTGTAGTGTTTGGTATACTCAGTGTAGTGTTTGGTATACTTAGTATAGTGCTGTAATGTTTGGTATACTCAGTGTAGTGTTTGGTATACTCAGTGTAGTGTTGTAATGTTTGGTATACTCAGTGTAGTGCTGTAGTGTTTGGTATACCCAGTGTAGTGCTGTAGTGTTTGGTATACTCAGTGTAGTGTTTGGTATACTCAGTGTAGTGCTGTAATGTTTGGTATACTCAGTGTAGTGCTGTAGTGTTTGGTATACCCAGTGTAGTGCTGTAGTGTTTGGTATACCCAGTGTAGTGCTGTAGTGTTTGGTATACCCAGTGTAGTGCTGTAGTGTTTGGTATACTCAGTGTAGTGCTGTAGTGTTTGGTATACTCAGTGTAGTACTGTAGTGTTTGGTATACCCAGTGTAGTGTTGTAGTGTTTGGTATACCCAGTGTAGTGCTGTAGTGTTTGGTATACTCAGTGTAGTGTTTGGTATACTCAGTGTAGTGTTGTAATGTTTGTTATACTCAGTGTAGTGCTGTAGTGTTTGGTATACTCAGTGTAGTGTTTGGTATACTCAGTGTAGTACTGTAGTGTTTGGTATACTCAGTGTAGTGTTGTAATGTTTGGTATACTCAGTGTAGTGCTGTAGTGTTTGGTATACTCAGTGTAGTGCTGTAGTGTTTGGTATACTCAGTGTAGTGCTGTAGTGTTTGGTATACCCAGTGTATTGCTGTCGTGTTTGGTATACTCAGTGTAGTGCTGTAGTGTTTGGTATACCCAGTGTGGTGCTATAGTGTTTGGTATACTCAGTGTAGTGCTGTAGTGTTTGGTATACCCAGTGTAGTGCTGTAGTGTTTGGTATACTTAGTGTAGTGCTGTAGTGTTTGGTATACTCAGTGTAGTGTTTGGTATACCCAGTGTAGTGCTGTAGTGTTTGGTATACTCAGTGTAGTGGTGTAGTGTTTGGTATACTCAGTGTAGTGGTGTAGTGTTTGGTATACTCAGTGTAGTGCTGTGGTGTTTGGTATACTCAGTGTAGTGCTGTAGTGTTTGGTATACCCAGTGTAGTGCTGTAGTGTTTGGTATACTCAGTGTAGTGTTTGGTATACTCAGTGTAGTGCTGTAGTGTTTGGTATACTCAGTGTAGTGCTGTAGTGTTTGGTATACTCAGTGTAGTGCTGTAGTGTTTGGTATACCCAGTGTAGTGCTGTAGTGTTTGGTATACCCAGTGTAGTGCTGTAGTGTTTGGTATACTCAGTGTAGTGCTGTAGTGTTTGGTATACTCAGTGTAGTGTTTGGTATACTCAGTGTAGTGCTGTAGTGTTTGGTATACTCAGTGTAGAGTTTGGTATACTCAGTGTAGTGTTTGGTATACCCAGTGTAGTGCTGTAGTGTTTTGTTATACCCAGTGTAGTGCTGTAGTGTTTGGTATATCCAGTGTAGTGCTGTAGTGTTTGGTATACCCAGTGTAGTGCTGTAGTGTTTGGTATACTCAGTGTAGTGCTGTAGTGTTTGGTATACTCAGTGTAGAGTTTGGTATACTCAGTGTAGTGTTTGGGATACCCAGTGTAGTGCTGTAGTGTTTGGTATACTCAGTGTAGTGCTGTAGTGTTTGGTATACCCAGTGTATTGCTGTAGTGTTTGGTATACTCAGTGTAGTGTTTGGTATACTCAGTGTAGTGCTGTAGTGTTTGGTATACCCAGTGTAGTGCTGTAGTGTTTGGTATACCCAGTGTAGTGCTGTAGTGTTTGGTATACCCAGTGTAGTGCTGTAGTGTTTGGTATACTCAGTGTAGTGCTGTAGTGTTTGGTATACCCAGTGTAGTGCTGTAGTGTTTGGTATACTCAGTGTAGTGCTGTCGTGTTTGGTATACTCAGTGTAGTGCTGTAGTGTTTGGTATACTCAGTGTAGTGCTGTAGTGTTTGGTATACCCAGTGTAGTGCTGTAGTGTGTGGTATACTCAGTGTAGTGCTGTAAACCCGGTTCAGTCCTTAACCCTGTACAACCCGGTTCAGTCCTTAACCCTGAGCAACCCGGTTCAGTCCTTAACCCGGTTCAACCCGGTTCAGTCCTTAACCCTGTGCAACCCGGTTCAGGTCAGAGACATGTATTTAGAGAGTTGGGCCATTAAGGTTTCTGCATTATGGTGCATTTACATGACATTATGCCAGCCATGTTAGCGCCCCATTAACAATACATGGGGAATATTTAAACTGACCGTCTAGAATCTGAACAATATGGAACGTTCTGAAAGTTGGCCCAACTCTGCATAATAATAATGTATTACATTTCTATAGCGCTTTTCATAACAGTCTCATGTCTCAGGTTCAGCCTAATGGAAGTACCTCCATGTTTTGAGGATATTTATAAGTTATATTCTCCGAGAATCAATGGCTAGGCCCAGAGCCATATATTAAAACGATACATTATTTCAAAAAGTGCAGTTTGTGACCCTGCTTTTAAGACAGTACTCACTGGTGTTAATCAGATCTTCAGTCTCCTCTTCCTCCTCTTTCACTCCTAAAACGTCTTCCTCCTTCTCTTTTATTGAGATAGCCTCCTCTTCCTCTTTCACTCTAAAAGGTTCTTTCTCTTCTTTCACTATAACATCCTCCTCTTCTTCGTTCAATGTTATGGCCTCCTCTTCCTCCTCTTTCATTCTGAAAGCTTCTACCTCCTCCTCTTCTACTGTTGAAGCCTCTATCCCCTCTTCCTCTTTCACTCCAAACGCGTCTTCCTCTTCTTTCACTGTAACATCTTCCTCCTCTTCTTTCAATGTGATACCGATAGCCTCCGCTTCCATTCTGAAATATTCTACCTCCTCTTCTTTCAATGTGACAGTCTCTATACCCTCTTCCTCTTTCACTCCAAACGCTTCTTTCACTGTGACATCCTCGTCCTCTTCCTTATTTTTCATTCTGAAAGCTTCTTCCTCTCTTTTCACTGTAATATCCTCCTCTTCTTCTTCTTTCACGACAATGTTCAGCCCCAGAGCTTCTTTCTCCGTCCAGCAGACCTCCTCTTCTTTAGTAGGAGGAGAGTAGCTTAGTGACCTCATGGTCGGGGATGTTAGCTAGCTAGTTAGTTAGTTGGTTAGCATAAACGACTAGCCTGGTTCTAAGCTAACTTTAAAAGCCAGCTCTCTACTAACCTGATTAACAACATAAATATGAAATTAAAGGGTGCAACTAGCTATACGAAATAAGTATATTTGAAAATACAGAGGGAAATATACACCGAAAGCGTCTACAGAGCTTCAGGGTTTCGGCTGTGTTGGCTTGCAAGCTACCGAGGTGACTGACTAACTGTTGAAAGAAGCATCCCGTCCACTAGATTATACGTCACACTGCCATCATCGCCTGAAAGACACACACCGCCATCTGCTGGCTGGAGTGGGTAACGCAGCACTTCTTTCATTTATAATAATATTAACATTGAGACGTGCAAAGAGAAGCATGTGTTGATTGATTTAATGAGTGACAATTTAAAGTCAAACAAGTTTATACTTTCCCCCCTTACAATTTATACATCTACAACACATCTGCATTTAAGGCAATTTCAAACAAAGGCAATTTCAAACAAACCGATAATATCCAAATCAGCACCCAGGTGTATAATGCTCCTACATGTAACAACACATAAATGTAGATGTATATAATGAACAGACTAGGTGTATAATGCTCCTACATGTAACAACACATAAATGTAGATGTATATAATGAACAGACTAGGTGTATAATGCTCCTACATGTAACAACACATAAATGTAGATGTATATAATGAACAGACTAGGTGTATAATGCTCCTACATGTAACAACACATAAATGTAGATGTATATAATGAACGTCCAATAATGGTGCAGGTGTTCCACATTTTATTTATATTCAGACAAAGTTATATTAATTAAATAAACCCCCAAAACAAAAGTATAATTAAATAAATTTTACATTCAGTATCTTTGGCGGAATAATACTGATGGTAAGATTAATGAGGTAGGGAATGTTTTTCATGGCAACAGTTTATCAATGTTATCAGAACAACGTCATCACATTTTCATACACCTTCATCTTGATGACTAGTATAAAACAACTAAATTCAAGAGGTTTCAAGGTTAGAATCAAGAAATGCACATTCTATTCATCGATTTAATACATTTAATACAATTCATTTCGCAATATCCAAATCATACACAAATGCGGCCAAATATCACCCTTGCACTTTTCTTAAATAATTCCATATTTCTTCATAGGATTTTCAACATTGCAGAAACAATTTTATTTGGTTTATGATTTTAATTTCGAAAGACAAACGGCATGGACAACATTATTGGCACCACGGAGCTAGTAGTTGGATGCACAGCCTTTGTGTTCTGACGATCAAATGAACCATTCAAAGAAACAAATGAAGCATTTAAAGAAATGGGAGGGGAGGGGAGGGGAGGGGAGGGAATGGGAGGGGAGGGGAGGGAGGGGAGGGGAGGGGAGGGAATGGGAGGGGAGGGAATGGCCGGCAGGGATGTAGCTCAGTTGGTAGAGCATGGTGTTTGCAACGCCAGAGTTGTGGGTTCGATTCCCATTGGGGGGCCAGTATGAAAAAATAAAAAAATAATGTATGCACTCAGTAACTGTAAGTCGCTCTGGATAAGAGCGTCTGGTAAATGACTACAATGTAGACAGTAGCTCACTGAAAAAAAACAGAAACTGTTACAAGAAGCGTTTGTCTGCAGTTTTCCTGGACAACAAATGTGCAACCAAGTACTATTGCGATTTGTCTTTATTTTCTGAATAAAACAACAATTGGTTCTGAAAATCCCTCACACATAATGAGCACATTACGTTTATATTGACTCTACACACCCACACACCCACTCACATACAAGCTGCTGCTACTCTGTTTTATCTTATGTCCTATTGCCTAGTCACCTTAATCCTATACACATCTACCTCCATCACTCCAGTATCCCTGCACATTGTTAATATGGTACTGGAACTGACCCTGTATATAGTCACCTTAATCCTATACACATCTACCTCCATCACTCCAGTATCCCTGCACATTGTTAATATGGTACTGGAACTGACCCTGTATATAGTCACCTTACCCCTATACATATCTACCTCCATCACTCCAGTATCCCTGCACATTGTTAATATGGTACTGGAACTGACCCTGTATATAGTCACCTTAATCCTACACATATCTACCTCCATCACTCCAGTATCCCTGCACATTGTTAATATGGTACTGGAACTGACCCTGTATATAGTCACCTGACCCCTATACATATCTACCTCCATCACTCCAGTATCCCTGCACATTGTTAATATGGTACTGGAACTGACCCTGTATATAGTATGCTTACTTACTTATTGTGTTGTTCATATTTCTTCATATTTCTCCGGTGTTATTTTTAGTATTACATTGTTATTGATTACTGCATTGGTGGGTTTTGAGTTTGCAAGAAGGGCATTTCACTGTACTTGTGCATGTGACATTAAAACGTTAAACTGAAACTGGAGACCAACTGTATGCAATCAAATTAATTTAGCATTATCCAAATCATATATCAAATCAAACTCAAGCGGTTTCAAGGCTGGAATCAAGAACTCCAAAATTCCATTAATCTATATAATAAACGAATAGATTAGAGTCCTGTCCAGGGGAAGTATTTGTACATCAAGCTGCCTCACACTACAGAAACAGGAGATGGGCTCCTGTTACTATGAGCTGTTCTGGATCAGACAAGCCAAGGCTCCTGTTACTATGAGCTGTTCTGGATCAGACAAGCCAAGGCTCCTGTTACTATGAGCTGTTCTGGATCAGACAAGCCAAGGCTCCTGTTACTATGAGCTGTTCTGGATCAGACAAGCCAAGGCTCCTGTTACTTACTTATATAATAATGTACATTTTGTGATATCCAAATCATATAGTGAACAACATCAGGGAGTTTATCCTTGTATCAAATCAATCAATCAAAGCTCAAAGAAAACGAAATACATATTTTAAAATATTTAATCTGATTTTAGACATGATCATGTCTCGAGATGAAAAACAGGCCTATTCTTTTATTTTTTTCATAAATACAATATGATTTAATGTGGCATAAACAAAAACACTAATTCTCAGTCAAAAACATAAGTCAGAACACAGCCTCTCTATTCTCTCATGTGATTTCAGGTCCTCTGACCGGGAAAATGTATTTCCACAATTAGAGCAGTGGAATGTCTTCTCCTGTGTATGTATCCTCTGATGTGATTTCAGGCTCCCTAACTGAGTAAAACTCTTTCCACAGTGGGAGCAGTGGTAGGGATTTTCTCCTGTGTGTATTCTCTCATGTGTTTTCAGGCCTTGTAACCACCTAAAACTCTTTTCACAGTGGGAACAGTGGTAGGGCTTTTCTCCTGTGTGTATTCTCTCATGCCTTTTCAGGCCTTGTAACCACCTAAAAGTCATTCCACATTGGGAGCAGTGGTAATGCTTCTCTTCAGAGTGTGTTATTTTGTGTATTTTCAGGTTCACTAACTCTGTAAAACGCTTTCCGCACTGGGAGCACTGAAAAGGCTTTTCTCCTGTGTGTGTCCTCTCATGCTCTTTTAGGTTTCGTAACTTAGTAAAACTCTTTCCACAGTGGGAGCAGTGGTGTGGTCTCGCTGGTTTGGACATCTCTGGGTCTGGTTCCCCTGAAGGACTCTTCCCACTGTCAGAGTTATAGTCTGGTCCCTCTCCTGCCAAAGACAGACAGAGTATTTAGTTAAATACTAAACAGAGACATAAATGAAATCTCCACATGATAAAACGTTCTTCCTATGACGTTTAATTTAGACTAGATCCATATATAACCTGAGGCCAGTTTTCACAACATTTCATCTTTAAAAATAAACTTGATGAGATTTTAAAAACAAAATGATGTAGCGCTCCAAATCTAATCTTTCTCTCATAGAATGTCATGTTTTAGGCTGATCAGAGCTCTATAATAATAGATAATGTCATGTTTATAGGCTGAGCAGTGCTCTATAATAATAGATAATGTCATGTTTATAGGCTGATCAGAGCTCTATAATAATAGATCATGTCATGTTTATAGGCTGATCAGAGCTCTATAATAATAGATAATATCATGTTTTTAGGCTGAGCAAAGCTCTATAATAATAGATCATGTCATGTTTATAGGCTGATCAGAGCTCTATAATAATAGATAATGTCATGTTTATAGGCTGAGCAGAGCTCTATAATAATAGATAATGCCATGTTTTAGGCTGATCAGAGCTCTATAATAATAGATAATGCCATGTTTTAGGCTGATCAGAGCTCTATAATAATAGATCATGTCATGTTTATAGGCTGATCAGAGCTCTATAATAATAGATAATGTCATGTTTATAGGCTGATCAGAGCTCTATAATAATAGATAATGTCATGTTTTAGGCTCAGCAGAGTAATATATTAATAATAAATGATACACTGAGTATTACAAAACATTAGGAACACGTTCTCCTTTCATGACAGACTGACCAGGTGAAAGCTATGATCCCTTATTGATGCCACTTGTTAAATCCACTTCAAATCAGTGTAGATGAACGGGAGGAGACGGGTTAAAGAAGGATTTTTTTAAGCCTTGAGACATTCATTGTGTATTTGTGCCATTCAGAGGGTGAATGAGACAAGACAAAATATTTAAGTGCCTTAGAGCGGGTACGGTAGTAGGTGCCAGGCGCACCGGGGTTGGTGTCAAGAACTGCAAACGGTATTGGGGTCATGCTCAACAGTGTTCCCGTGTGTATCAAGAACGGTCCAAAGGACCCAAAGGACATCCAGCCAACTTAACATTTACATTTTAGTCATTTAGCAGACGCTCTTATCCAGAGCCACTTACAGTTAGTGAGTCATTTAGCAGACGCTCTTATCCAGAGCCACTTACAGTTAGTGAGTCATTTAGCAGACGCTCTTATCCAGAGCCACTTACAGTTAGTGGGTCATTTAGCAGAACTTATCCAGAGCCACTTACAGTTAGTGAGTCATTTAGCAGAACTTATCCAGAGCCACTTACAGTTAGTGAGTCATTTAGCAGACGCTCTTATCCAGAGCCACTTACAGTTAGTGAGTCATTTAGCAGAACTTATCCAGAGCCACTTACAGTTAGTGAGTCATTTAGCAGAACTTATCCAGAGCCACTTACAGTTAGTGGGTCATTTAGCAGAACGCTCTTATCCAGAGCCACTTACAGTTAGTGAGTCATTTAGCAGAGCTTATCCAGAGCCACTTACAGTTAGTGAGTCATTTAGCAGAACGCTCTTATCCAGAGCCACTTACAGTTAGTGGGTCATTTAGCAGAACGCTCTTATCCAGAGCCACTTACAGTTAGTGAGTCATTTAGCAGAACGCTCTTATCCAGAGCAACTTACAGTTAGTGAGTCATTTAGCAGAACTTATCCAGAGCCACTTACAGTTAGTGGGTCATTTAGCAGAACGCTCTTATCCAGAGCCACTTACAGTTAGTGGGTCATTTAGCAGAACGCTCTTATCCAGAGCCACTTACAGTTAGTGAGTCATTTAGCAGACGCTCTTATCCAGAGCCACTTACAGTTAGTGAGTCATTTAGCAGAACGCTCTTATCCAGAGCCACTTACAGTTAGTGGGTCATTTAGCAGACGCTCTTATCCGGAGCCACTTACAGTTAGTGGGTCATTTAGCAGAACGCTCTTATCCAGAGCCACTTACAGTTAGTGAGTCATTTAGCAGACGCTCTTATCCAGAGAGACTTACAGTTAGTGAGTCATTTAGCAGAACGGTCTTATCCAGAGCCACTAACAGTTAGTGAGTCATTTAGCAGAACGCTCTTATCCAGAGCCACTTACAGTTAGTGAGTCATTTAGCAGAACGCTCTTATCCAGAGCCACTTACAGTTAGTGAGTCATTTAGCAGACGCTCTTATCCAGAGCCACTTACAGTTAGTGAGTCATTTAGCAGAACGCTCTTATCCAGAGCCACTTACAGTTAGTGGGTCATTTAGCAGAACGCTCTTATCCAGAGCCACTTACAGTTAGTGAGTCATTTAGCAGATGCTCTTAACCAGAGCCACTTACAGTTAGTGAGTTATTTAGCAGACGCTCTTATCCAGAGCCACTTACAGTTAGTGAGTCATTTAGCAGACGCTCTTATCCAGAGCCACTTACAGTTAGTGAGTCATTTAGCAGAACGCTCTTATCCAGAGCCACTTACAGTTAGTGAGTCATTTAGCAGACGCTCTTATCCAGAGCCACTTACAGTTAGTGAGTCATTTAGCAGAACGCTCTTATCCAGAGCCACTTACAGTTAGTGAGTCATTTAGCAGACGCTCTTATCCAGAGCCACTTACAGTTAGTGAGTCATTTAGCAGACGCTCTTATCCAGAGCCACTTACAGTTAGTGAGTCATTTAGCAGACGCTCTTATCCAGAGCCACTTACAGTTAGTGAGTCATTTAGCAGAACGCAATCTTATCCAGAGCCACTTACTGTTAGTGAGTCATTTAGCAGAACGCTCTTATCCAGAGCCACTTACAGTTAGTGAGTCATTTAGCAGACGCTCTTATCTAGAGCCACTTACAGTTAGTGAGTCATTTAGCAGACGCTCTTATCTAGAGCCACTTACAGTTAGTGGGTCATTTAGCAGACGCTCTTATCCAGAGCCACTTACAGTTAGTGAGTCATTTAGCAGAACGCTCTTATCCAGAGCCACTTACAGTTAGTGAGTCATTTAGCAGAACGCTCTTATCCAGAGCCACTTACAGTTAGTGAGTCATTTAGCAGACGCTCTTATCCAGAGCCACTTACAGTTAGTGAGTCATTTAGCAGAACGCTCTTATCCAGAGCCACTTACAGTTAGTGAGTCATTTAGCAGACGCTCTTATCCAGAGCCACTTACAGTTAGTGGGTCATTTAGCAGACGCTCTTATCCAGAGCCACTTACAGTTAGTGAGTCATTTAGCAGACGCTCTTATCCAGAGCCACTTACAGTTAGTGAGTCATTTAGCAGACGCTCTTATCCAGAGCCACTTACAGTTAGTGAGTCATTTAGCAGACGCTCTTATCCAGAGCCACTTACAGTTAGTGAGTCATTTAGCAGACGCTCTTATCCAGAGCCACTTACAGTTAGTGAGTCATTTAGCAGAACGCTCTTATCCAGAGCCACTTACAGTTAGTGAGTCATTTAGCAGACGCTCTTATCCAGAGCCACTTACAGTTAGTGAGTCATTTAGCAGACGCTCTTATCCAGAGCCACTTACAGTTAGTGAGTCATTTAGCAGAACGCTCTTATCCAGAGCCACTTACAGTTAGTGAGTCATTTAGCAGAACGCTCTTATCCAGAGCCACTTACAGTTAGTGAGTCATTTAGCAGACGCTCTTATCCAGAGCCACTTACAGTTAGTGAGTCATTTAGCAGACGCTCTTATCCAGAGCCACTTACAGTTAGTGAGTCATTTAGCAGACGCTCTTATCCAGAGCCACTTACAGTTAGTGAGTCATTTAGCAGAACGCTCTTATCCAGAGCCACTTACAGTTAGTGAGTCATTTAGCAGACGCTCTTATCCAGAGCCACTTACAGTTAGTGAGTCATTTAGAAGACGCTCTTATCCAGAGCCACTTACAGTTAGAGAGTCATTTAGCAGAACGCTCTTATCCAGAGCCACTTACAGTTAGTGAGTCATTTAGCAGAACGCTCTTATCCAGAGCCACTTACAGTTAGTGAGTCATTTAGCAGAATGCTCTTATCCAGAGCCACTTACAGTTAGTGAGTCATTTAGCAGACGCTCTTATCCAGAGCCACTTACAGTTAGTGAGTCATTTAGCACAAGATCTTATCCAGAGCCACTTACAGTTAGTGATTCATTTAGCAGACGCTCTTATCCAGAGCCACTTACAGTTAGTGAGTCATTTAGCAGAACGCTCTTATCCAGAGCCACTTACAGTTAGTGAGTCATTTAGCAGAACGCTCTTATCCAGAGCCACTTACAATTAGTGAGTCATTTAGCAGACGCTCTTATCCAGAGCCACTTACAGTTAGTGAGTCATTTAGCAGACGCTCTTATCCAGAGCCACTTACAGTTAGTGAGTCATTTAGCAGAACGCTCTTATCCAGAGCCACTTACAGTTAGTGAGTCATTTAGCAGACGCTCTTATCCAGAGCCACTAACAGTTAGTGAGTCCTTTAGCAGACGCTCTTATCCAGAGCCACTTACAGTTAGTGAGTCATTTAGCAAAACGCTCTTATCCAGAGCCACTAACAGTTAGTGAGTCATTTAGCAGAACGCTCTTATCCAGAGCCACTTACAGTTAGTGGGTCATTTAGCAGACGCTCTTATCCAGAGCCACTTACAGTTAGTGAGTCATTTAGCAAAACGTTCTTATCCAGAGCCACTTACAGTTAGTGAGTCATTTAGCAAAACGCTCTTATCCAGAGCCACTAACAGTTAGAGAGTCATTTAGCAGAACGCTCTTATCAGAGCCACTTACAGTTAGTGAGTCATTTAGCAGACGCTCTTATCCAGAGAGACTTACAGTTAGTGAGTCATTTAGCAGACGCTCTTATCCAGAGCCACTTACAGTTAGTGAGTCATTTAGCAGAACGCTCTTATCCAGAGCCACTTACAGTTAGTGAGTCATTTAGCAGACGCTCTTATCCAGAGCCACTTACAGTTAGTGAGTCATTTAGCAGACGCTCTTATCCAGAGCCACTTACAGTTAGTGAGTCATTTAGCAGACGCTCTTATCCAGAGCCACTTACAGTTAGAGAGTCATTTAGCAGACGCTCTTATCCAGAGCCACTAACAGTTAGTGAGTCATTTAGCAGACGCTCTTATCCAGAGCCACTTACAGTTAGTGAGTCATTTAGCAGACGCTCTTATCCAGAGCCACTTACAGTTAGCGAGTCATTTAGCAGAACGCTCTTATCCAGAGCCACTTACAGTTAGTGAGTCATTTAGCAGAACGCTCTTATCCAGAGCCACTTACAGTTAGTGAGTCATTTAGCAGACGCTCTTATCCAGAGCCACTTACAGTTAGTGAGTCATTTAGCAGAACGCTCTTATCCAGAGCCACTTACAGTTAGTGAGTCATTTAGCAGAACGCTCTTATCCAGAGCCACTTACAGTTAGTGAGTCATTTAGCAGATGCTCTTATCCAGAGCCACTTACAGTTAGTGAGTCATTTAGCAGACGCTCTTATCCAGAGCCACTTACAGTTAGTGAGTCATTTAGCAGAATGCTCTTATCCAGAGCCACTTACAGTTAGTGAGTCATTTAGCAGACGCTCTTATCCAGAGCCACTTACAGTTAGTGAGTCATTTAGCAGACGCTCTTATCCAGAGCCACTTACAGTTAGTGGGTCATTTAGCAGACGCTCTTATCCAGAGCCACTTAAAGTTAGTGAGTCATTTAGCAGACGCTCTTATCCAGAGCCACTTACAGTTAGTGAGTCATTTAGCAGACGCTCTTATCCAGAGCCACTTACAGTTAGTGAGTCATTTAGCAGACGCTCTTATCCAGAGCCACTTACAGTTGGTGAGTCATTTAGCAGACGCTCTTATCCAGAGCCACTTACAGTTAGTGAGTCATTTAGCAGACGCTCTTATCCAGAGCCACTTACAGTTAGTGAGTCATTTAGCAGACGCTCTTATCCAGAGCCACTTACAGTTAGTGAGTCATTTAGCAGAACGCTCTTATCCAGAGCCACTAACAGTTAGAGAGTCATTTAGCAGACGCTCTTATCCAGAGCCACTTACAGTTAGTGAGTCATTTAGCAGACGCTCTTATCCAGAGCCACTTACAGTTAGTGAGTCATTTAGCAGACACTCTTATCCAGAGCCACTTACAGTTAGTGAGTCATTTAGCAGAACGCTCTTATCCAGAGCCACTTACAGTTAGTGAGTCATTTAGCAGATGCTCTTATCCAGAGCCACTTACAGTTAGTGAGTCATTTAGCAGAACGCTCTTATCCAGAGCCACTTACAGTTAGTGAGTCATTTAGCAGAACGCTCTTATCCAGAGCCACTAACAGTTAGTGAGTCATTTAGCAGACGCTCTTATCCAGAGCCACTTACAGTTAGTGAGTCATTTAGCAGAACGCTCTTATCCAGAGCCACTTACAGTTAGTGCATTCATAGCTAGGTGGGACTACCACATATCACAAGCATTGTCAATAAAGCATTGTCATATCACACTTTTCCTCAATAAAAAGGGGGGGGCCTTAGCCCGCTGTACCACTTGGGAGGCCTGATAGGGGTCTATGCTAAATGCTACATCATTTACAACAGTTGTCTGCCCAGTTGATAATGGCCCACTGAAACTACATAGGGGCCTATGCTACATCATTTACAACAGTTGTCTGCCCAGTTGATAATGGCCCACTGAAACTACATAGGGGCCTATGCTACATCATTTACAACAGTTGTCTGCCCAGTTGATAATGGCCCACTGAAACTACATAGGGGCCTATGCTACATCATTTACAACAGTTGTCTGCCCAGTTGATAATGGCCCACTGAAACTACAAATTACATACAGTGCCTTCAGTAAGTATTCACACCCCTTGATGATTTTTTCCCTAACTTTGTTGTGTTACAGCCCAAATAAAACATTTATTAAATAGAGATTTGGTGTCACTGGCCTATACACGATACCCCATAATGTCAAAGTGGAATTGTTTTGACATTTGGGCTGTCCCCGATTAAAGAAAATCTTGGTCGAATGAAAGTCGTCTGTTCTTTCTACCAATCGAATGCTAGAAATGTTTAAATGTGTATTTTTCCATTTATAGACACACACTGTGTTTTAATGAAATCAACTATATGCATTGAGCTTGTCTGATGCTTTAAGCTTACGGTTTGATGCCTCGAGGGCGCCAGAGATCTAGATCAACTGACAACCATTCTCCTCCCGCTCCTGCTGGCTTTCACAGATTCTGCCGTCTCCTGAAGTTGCCAGTGACCGGCTACATGAGGAGTCGGCAACCTTTCTCATGTGGAATGCCAATTGATTGTCAGGGTTGAGTGTAGAGGGAACGTGGAATCACACGCAGGACACAGAGATTCAAAAAACAGATGTCTTTAGTGAAGTCCGACAGTACAAGCCAACACGGCAACAGGCCACAGGCGAAACAAGCGTACACTGGACTGTCCAAAGTAAATGCGCACAACGTGCAGGACTCTCTCAAACAACACGAAAATACAGAGAGCACAGAACAGCGGACCAACATCTACACGTGACATCGAACAATTACACACAACACCTGACCAAACACAAGAGAACTAAATAGGGTGCCTAATGAACACTAAACAATGAACAGGTGTAACAAACAGACAAAACCAATCAAACATGAAACATCGAACGGTGGCAGCGAGTACTCCGGAGACGACGACCGCCGAAGCCTGCCCGAACAAGGAGAAGGAGCCGCCTCGGCCGAAACCGTGACATTGATCTTACCATTTCTACCGATTCGCGTGCCAGTTATGGTTTTCATATGCACATTTTTCGTGGAACAGTTTCATTTAATTTATAATAACGTCTTCATATCTCAATATCGTTATCATGTGGTTAATCAAAAGTAAAATCTAAATGAAAATGATACAAACCTAAAAACGAACTTATTTTGCCAACTACAGTACCAGTCAAAAGTTTGGACACACTTACTCATTCCAGGGTTTCTTTATTTTTAGTATTTTCTACATTGTATAATAATAGTAACACATATGGAATCATGTAGTAACCAAAAAAAGTGTTAAACAAATTAAAATATATTTTATATTTGAGATTCTTTCAAAGTAGCCACCCTTTGCCTTGATGACAGCTTTGCACACTCTTGGCATTCTCTCAACCAGCTTCAAGAGGTAGTCACCTGGAATGCGTTTCAATTAACAGGTGTGCCTTGTTAAAAGTTAATCTGTGGAATTTATTTCCATCTTAATGCGTTTGAGCCAATCAGTTGTGTTGTGACAAGGTAGGGGTGGTATACAGAAAATAGCCCTATTTGGTAAAAGACCAAGTCCATATTATGGCAAGAACAGCTCAAATAAGCAAAGAGAAACAACAGTCCATCATTACTTTAAGACATGAAGGTCAGTCAGTACGGAACATTTCAAGAACATCGAAAGTTTCTTCAAGTGCAGTCGCAAAAACCATCAAGCACTATGATGAAACTGGCTCTCATGAGGACCGCCACAGTAAAGGAAGACCCAGAGTTAGCTCTGCTGCAGAGGATAAGTTCATTAGAGTTTCCAGCCTCAGAAATTGCAGCCCAAATAACTGCTTCACAGAGTTCAAGTAACAGACACATCTCAACATCAACTGTTCAGAGGAGACTGCGTGAATCAGGCCTTCAGGGTCGAATTGCTGCAAAGAAACCACTACTAAAGGACACCAATAATAAGAAGAGACTTGCTTGGGCCAAGAAACACGAGCAATGGACATTAGACCGGTGGAAATGTGTCCTTTGGTCTGGAGTCCAAATTTGAGATTATTGGTTCCAACTGCTGTGAGACACAGAGTAGGTGAACGGATGATCTCCGCATGTGTGGTTCCCACCGTGAAGCATGGAGGAGGAGGTGTGATGGTGTGGGGGTGCTTTGCTAGTTACACTGTCAGTGATTTATTTAGAATTCAAAGCATGGCTACCAGCATGTCTACCACAGCATTCTGCAGCGATATGCCATCCCATCTGGTTTGGGCTTAGTGGGACTATGATTTGTTTTTCAACAGGACAATAACCCAACACACCTCCAGGCTGTGTAAGGGCTATTTGACCAAGAAGGAGAGTGATGGAGTGCTGCATCAGATGACCTGGCTTCCACAATCACCCAACCTCAACCCAAGTGAGATGGTTTGGGATGAGTTGGACCGCAGAGTGAAGGAAAAGCAGCCAACAAGTGCTCAGCATATGTGGGAACTCCTTCAAGACTGTTGGAAAAGCATTCCAGGTGAAGCTGGTTGAGAGAATGCCAAGAGTTTGCAAAACTGTCATCAAGGCAAAGAGTGGCTACTTTGAAAAATCTAAAATATATTTTGATTCGTTTAACACTTTTTTGGTTACTACATGATTCCATATGTGTTATTTCATAGTTTCGATGTCTTCACTATTATTCTACAATGTAGAAAATAGTCAAAATAAAGAAAAACCCTTGAATGAATAGGTGTGTCCAAACTTGTGATTGGTACTGTATGTAAAAATAGCCTACATAAAGCCAACCAATAAAAACATGTAGGTAGAAAATATCCTGATAAAAATAAATATCCTTTAAATCACATTGGCTAAGCATGGCCGGTCTGCAACAAACTTGAAACATGGTATCAACTGGGTCCAGCCCAACAAACTTGAAACATGGTATCAACTGGGTCCAGCCCAACGAACTTGAAACATGGTATCAACTGGTTCCAGCCCAACGAATTTGAAACATGGTATCAACTGTCCAGCCCAACGAACTTGAAACATGGTATCAACTGGGTCCAGCCCAACGAACTTGAAACATGGTATCAACTGGTTCCAGCCCAACGAACTTGAAACATGGTATCAACTGGGTCCAGCCCAACGAACTTGAAACATGGTATCAACTGTCCAGCCCAACGAACTTGAAACATGGTATCAACTGGGTCCAGCCCAACGAACTTGAAACATGGTATCAACTGGGTCCAGCCCAACGAACTTGAAACATGGTATCAACTGGGTCCAGCCCAACGAACTTGAAACATGGTATCAACTGGGTCCAGCCCAATGAACTTGAAACATGGTATCAACTGGGTCCAGCCCAACAAACTTGAAACATGGTATCAACTGGTTCCAGCCCAACGAACTTGAAACATGGTATCAACTGTCCAGCCCAACGAACTTGAAACATGGTATCAACTGTCCAGCCCAACGAACTTGAAACATGGTATCAACTGTCCAGCCCAACGAACTTGAAACATGGTATCAACTGGGTCCAGCCCAATGAACTTGAAACATGGTATCAACTGGGTCCAGCCCAACGAACTTGAAACATGGTATCAACTGGGTCCAGCCCAACGAACTTGAAACATGGTATCAACTGTCCAGCCCAACGAACTTGAAACATGGTATCAACTGGGTCCAGCCCAACGAACTTGAAACATGGTATCAACTGGGTCCAGCCCAACGAACTTGAAACATGGTATCAACTGGGTCCAGCCCAACGAACTTGAAACATGGTATCAACTGGGTCCAGCCCAATGAACTTGAAACATGGTATCAACTGGGTCCAGCCCAACAAACTTGAAACATGGTATCAACTGGGTCCAGCCCAACGAACTTGAAACATGGTATCAACTGGGTCCAGCCCAACAAACTTGAAACATGGTATCAACTGGGTCCAGCCCAACGAACTTGAAACATGGTATCAACTGGGTCCAGCCCAACGAACTTGAAACATGGTATCAACTAGGTCCAGCCCAACGAACTTGAAACATGGTATCAACTGGGTCCAGCCTAACGAACTTGAAACATGATATCAACTGTCCAGCCCAACGAACTTGAAACATGGTATCAACTGGGTCCAGCCCAACGAACTTGAAACATGGTATCAACTGTCCAGCCCAACGAACTTGAAACATGGTATCAACTGGGTCCAGCCCAATGAACTTGAAACATGGTATCAACTGGGTCCAGCCCAATGAACTTGAAACATGGTATCAACTGGGTCCAGCCCAACAAACTTGAAACATGGTATCAACTGGGTCCAGCCCAACAAACTTGAAACATGGTATCAACTGGGTCCAGCCCAACGAACTTGAAACATGGTATCAACTGTCCAGCCCAACGAACTTGAAACATGGTATCAACTGTCCAGCCCAACGAACTTGAAACATGGTATCAACTGGGTCCAGCCCAATGAACTTGAAACATGGTATCAACTGGGTCCAGCCCAACAAACTTGAAACATGGTATCAACTGGGTCCAGCCCAACGAACTTGAAACATGGTATCAACTGGGTCCAGCCCAACAAACTTGAAACATGGTATCAACTGGGTCCAGCCCAACAAACTTGAAACATGGTATCAACTGGGTCCAGCCCAACGAACTTGAAACATGGTATCAACTAGGTCCAGCCCAACGGACTTGAAACATGGTATCAACTGTCCAGCCCAACAAACTTGAAACATGGTATCAACTGGATCCAGCCCAATGAACTTGAAACATGGTATCAACTGGGTCCAGCCCAATGAACTTGAAACATGGTATCAACTGGGTCCAGCCCAACAAACTTGAAACATGGTATCAACTGGGTCCAGCCCAACGAACTTGAAACATGGTATCAACTGTCCAGCCCAACGAACTTGAAACATGGTATCAACTGTCCAGCCCAACGAACTTGAAACATGGTATCAACTGGGTCCAGCCCAATGAACTTGAAACATGGTATCAACTGGGTCCAGCCCAACGAACTTGAAACATGGTATCAACTGGGTCCAGCCCAACGAACTTGAAACATGGTATCAACTGGGTCCAGCCCAACGAACTTGAAATATGGTATCAACTGGGTCCAGCCCAATGAACTTGAAACATGGTATCAACTGGGTCCAGCCCAACAAACTTGAAACATGGTATCAACTGGGTCCAGCCCAACGAACTTGAAACATGGTATCAACTGGGTCCAGCCCAACAAACTTGAAACATGGTATCAACTGGGTCCAGCCCAACGAACTTGAAACATGGTATCAACTGGGTCCAGCCCAACGAACTTGAAACATGGTATCAACTAGGTCCAGCCCAACGAACTTGAAACATGGTATCAACTGGGTCCAGCCTAACGAACTTGAAACATGGTATCAACTGGGTCCAGCCCAACGAACTTGAAACATGGTATCAACTGTCCAGCCCAACGAACTTGAAACATGGTATCAACTGGGTCCAGCCCAACGAACTTGAAACATGGTATCAACTGTCCAGCCCAACGAACTTGAAACATGGTATCAATTGTCCAGCCCAACGAACTTGAAACATGGTATCAACTGGGTCCAGCCCAATGAACTTGAAACATGGTATCAACTGGGTCCAGCCCAACAAACTTGAAACATGGTATCAACTGGGTCCAGCCCAACGAACTTGAAACATGGTATCAACTGTCCAGCCCAACGAACTTGAAACATGGTATCAACTGGGTCCAGCCCAATGAACTTGAAACATGGTATCAACTGTCCAGCCCAACGAACTTGAAACATGGTATCAACTGGGTCCAGCCCAACGAACTTGAAACATGGTATCAGCTGTCCAGCCCAACGAACTTGAAACATGGTATCAACTGGGTCCAGCCCAACGAACTTGAAACATGGTATCAACTGGGTCCAGCCCAACGAACTTGAAACATGGTATCAACTGGGTCCAGCCCAACGAACTTGAAACATGGTATCAACTGGGTCCAGCCCAATGAACTTGAAACATGGTATCAACTGTCCAGCCTGAAGGTTGTGCTATCGAACTTGCAACATTGTATCAAATATTCTGGGCCCTCAGTTTCCTGCTCCAGTGAGCTCGGGACAGACACAGCTGCTATTTGAGCAAGGGATAAGAAGCAGTGGTTGATTTGGGCAGGAGCTCACCGGAGCTGAGTACCGGCACCTCAGATTGTTTTTATAGAATATCAGCTCAAAAGAATTGTGGAGCTCTTGCACCTAAATATAAACAGTACCAGCACCCAAAATGAGAACCGGAACCTATTTCAGTCCAAGTCAAGCACTGATAAGAAGCCTATTTTATGACGTATCCCACTGGATCGGAGCATTACAATTTTCCCTTTCACGCTGAGCGGTTATCTATGAGGTGTTATACGCATCTATACCTCGATTGTAAAATGTACATTTAAACAATTTAAATAGTTAGATGTGTATAACGCCTCATGGTTATCAAAGGGAGAGAGCTGGAAAGATTTTTCAAATACATTGAGAAACTATTGTCATTCTCAGTGGATGTAAAAACAGACTTTGCTTGAGGTGAAGAAAACATGACTTTGAGAAACTCCACAGTTCATTAGTGGTGGTGCGTTAAGCCAAGCATAAATACTATCAGATCCCCAAAATGGGCACATTTATAAGGCAACATTTGCGCGCAGGCCAGGTAGCCTATAGGACTACTTCTATGAATAATCAGGCCAGGTAGCCTATAGGACTACTTCTATGAATAATCAGGCCAGGTAGCCTATAGGACTACTTCTATGAATAATCAGGCCAGGTAGCCTATAGGACTACTTCTATGAATAATCAGGCCAGGTAGCCTATAGGACTACTTCTATGAATAATCAGGCCAGGTAGCCTATAGGACTACTTCTATGAATAATCAGGCCAGGTAGCCTATAGGACTACTTCTATGAATAATCAGGCCAGGTAGCCTATAGGACTACTTCTATGAATAATCAGGCCAGGTAGCCTATAGGACTACTTCTATGAATAATCAGGCCAGGTAGCCTATAGGACTACTTCTATGAATAATCAGGCCAGGTAGCCTATAGTCCTACTTCTATGAATAATCAGGCCAGGTAGCCTATAGGACTACTTCTATGAATAATCAGGCCAGGTAGCCTATAGTCCTACTTCTATGAATAATCAGGCCAGGTAGCCTATAGGACTACTTCTATGAATAATCAGGCCAGGTAGCCTATAGTCCTACTTCTATGAATAATCAGGCCAGGTAGCCTATAGTCCTACTTCTATGAATAATCAGGCCAGGTAGCCTATAGGACTACTTCTATGAATAATCAGGCCAGGTAGCCTATAGGACTACTTCTATGAATAATCAGGCCAGGTAGCCTATAGGACTACTTCTATGAATAATCAGGCCAGGTAGCCTATAGGACTACTTCTATGAATAATCAGGCCAGGTAGCCTATAGGACTACTTCTATGAATAATCAGGCCAGGTAGCCTATAGTCCTACTTCTATGAATAATCATGCCAGGTAGCCTATAGGACTACTTCTATGAATAATCAGGCCAGGTAGCCTATAGTCCTACTTCTATGAATAATCAGGCCAGGTAGCCTATAGGACTACTTCTATGAATAATCAGGCCAGGTAGCCTATAGTCCTACTTCTATGAATAATCAGGCCAGGTAGCCTATAGGACTACTTCTATGAATAATCAGGCCAGGTAGCCTATAGGACTACTTCTATGAATAATCAGGCCAGGTAGCCTATAGGACTACTTCTATGAATAATCAGGCCAGGTAGCCTATAGGACTACTTCTATGAATAATCAGGCCAGGTAGCCTATAGGACTACTTCTATGAATAATCAGGCCAGGTAGCCTATAGTCCTACTTCTATGAATAATCAGGCCAGGTAGCCTATAGGACTACTTCTATGAATAATCAGGCCAGGTAGCCTATAGGACTACTTCTATGAATAATCAGGCCAGGTAGCCTATAGGACTACTTCTATGAATAATCAGGCCAGGTAGCCTATAGTCCTACTTCTATGAATAATCAGGCCAGGTAGCCTATAGTCCTACTTCTATGAATAATCAGGCCAGGTAGCCTATAGGACTACTTCTATGAATAATCAGGCCAGGTAGCCTATAGGACTACTTCTATGAATAATCAGGCCAGGTAGCCTATAGGACTACTTCTATGAATAATCAGGCCAGGTAGCCTATAGTCCTACTTCTATGAATAATCAGGCTAGGTAGCCTATAGTCCTACTTCTATGAATAATCAGGCCAGGTAGCCTATAGGACTACTTCTATGAATAATCAGGCCAGGTAGCCTATAGGACTACTTCTATGAATAATCAGGCCAGGTAGCCTATAGGACTACTTCTATGAATAATCAGGCCAGGTAGCCTATAGGACTACTTCTATGAATAATCAGGCCAGGTAGCCTATAGTCCTACTTCTATGAATAATCAGGCCAGGTAGCCTATAGGACTACTTCTATGAATAATCAGGCCAGGTAGCCTATATTCCTACTTCTATGAATAATCAGGCCAGGTAGCCTATAGTCCTACTTCTATGAATAATCAGGCCAGGTAGCCTATAGGACTACTTCTATGAATAATCAGGCCAGGTAGCCTATAGGACTACTTCTATGAATAATCAGGCCAGGTAGCCTATAGGACTACTTCTATGAATAATCAGGCCAGGTAGCCTATAGGACTACTTCTATGAATAATCAGGCCAGGTAGCCTATAGGACTACTTCTATGAATAATCAGGCCAGGTAGCCTATAGGACTACTTCTACGCGTAATCAGGTGAGTGTCCTTTACTCAACATTGACAGGAACGCTGCAAACAGAAGATCATTAATAAATTGACAAAACTCAGATTCTGGAACTATTCAGATTCTGGAACTATTCAGATTCTGGAACTATTCAGATTCTGGAACTATAAACTCGTAAAATGGAATGAAATAAACCATAACTTGTTTTCTCACAAGTGTAGCAGGTTGTTGTGGTCCTCAAACAAAGTGTCCACTCTGACAATGAGAGCAGGAAGACATTAAGATAGTGCTTACTGTATGTACGGGTGTTAATCAGATCTCCAGGCTTCTCTTCTGCTTCTTTCAATGTGACAGTCATCTCCTCCTCTTCCTCTTTCACCCCACAAACTCCATCCTCTTTCTCATCCTCCTCCTCTTTCACTGTAACATTCTCTTCTTTCACTCTGAAAGCTTCCTCCTCTTCTTTCACTCTGAAAGCTTCCTCCTCCTCTTTCACTCTGAAAGCTTCCTCCTCCTCTTTCACTCTGAAAGCTTCCTCCTCCTCTTTCACTCTGAAAGCTTCCTCCTCCTCTTTCACTCTGAAAGCTTCCTCCTCTTCTTTCACTCTGAAAGCTTCCTCCTCCTCTTTCACTCTGAAAGCTTCCTCTTTCACTCTGAAAGCTTCCACCTCTTCTTTCACTCTGAAAGCTTCCTCCTCCTCTTTCACTCTGAAAGCTTCCTCCTCTTCTTTCACTGTAACATCCTCCTCCTCTTTCACTCTGAACGCGTCTTCCTCTTCTTTCACTGTAACGTCTTTCTCTTCTTCTTTCACGGTAACAGCCTCACCCTCTACTTGTTTTTGCATTGTAACATCCTCCTCTTCCTCCTCCTCTTTCACTAGAGCTTCTTTCTCCGTCCAGCAGACCTCCTCTTCTTTAGCAGGAGGAGAGTAGCTTAGTGAGCTCATGGTCGGGGATGTTAGCTAGCTAGGCTAGGCTAGTGCTAACTTAACCAGCCAGCTAGCTGACTAACAACAACAACGTCAACATGAAATTAAATGGGGTAACTGAGTGCTTCTACGCACAGAAGTGCGTTTAAAACATAGTGGCATATAAACAACGAAATAGTCTAAAGAGCTTGAATGTCCCGACTATGTTGCCTAACAAGCTACCGAGGAGGCTGTTGTTGTTGTTGAAGAAGCGTCCCGTCCTCAAGATTATACGTCACACTGGTAAACATCGCCTGAAAGACCCACATCGCCATCTACTGACTGGAGTGGGTGAAGCAGTTGAGGGGATCTTTATATTTATTTTTCTCCGTTACATAATATACAGTGTCAAAAACACAACCAGTCTTATACAATGGGGGGTGGGGGAAATACATCTGAACTGGGCGTTATGGCTTTATGGCTTTATGGGTTTATGGTGGGGGGGAACTGGGATTTATGGCTTTATGGTGGGGGTGGAACTGGGCTTTATGGCTTTATGGTGGGGGGAACTGGGCTTTATGGCTTTATGGTGGGGGAACTGGGCTTTATGGCTTTATGGTGGGGGGGAACTGGGCTTTATGGCTTTATGGTGGGGGGGGGAACTGGGCTTTATGGCTTTATGGTGGGGGTGGAACTGGGCTTTATGGCTTTATGGTGGGGGGGAACTGGGCTTTATGGCTTTATGGTGGGGGAGGGGGGAACTGGGCTTTATGGGTTTATGGTGGGGGGGACTGGGCTTTATGGCTTTATGGTGGGGGAACTGGGCTTTATGGCTTTATGGTGGGGGGGGAACTGGGCTTTATGGCTTTATGGTGGGGGTGGAACTGGGCTTTATGGCTTTATGGTGGGGGGAACTGGGCTTTATGGCTTTATGGTGGGGGGGGAACTGGGCTTTATGGCTTTATGGTGGGGGGAACTGGGCTTTATGGCTTTATGGTGGGGGGGGTAACTGGGCTTTATGGCTTTATGATGGGGGAACTGGGCTTTATGGCTTTATGGCTTTATGGTGGGGGGAACTGGGCTTTATGGGTTTATGGTGGGGGGAACTGGGCTTTATGGCTTTATGGTGGGGGGAACTGGGCTTTATGGCTTTATGGTGGGGGGGAACTGGGCTTTATGGCTTTATGGTGGGGGGAACTGGGCTTTATGGCTTTATGGTGGGGGGGGAACTGGGCTTTATGGCTTTATGGTGGGGGGGGAACTGGGCTTTATGGCTTTATGGTGGGGGGGAACTGGGCTTTATGGGTTTATGGTGGGGGGGAACTGGGCTTTATGGCTTTATGGTGGGGGGAACTGGGCTTTATGGCTTTATGGTGGGGGGGAACTGGGCTTTATGGCTTTATGGTGGGGGGAACTGGGCTTTATGGCTTTATGGTGGGGGGAACTGGGCTTTATGGCTTTATGGTGGGGGGAACTGGGCTTTATGGCTTTATGGTGGGGGGAACTGGGCTTTATGGCTTTATGGTGGGGGAACTGGGCTTTATGGCTTTATGGTGGGGGGAACTGGGCTTTATAGCTTTATGGTGGGGGGGAACTGGGCTTTATGGCTTTATGGTGGGGGGGGAACTGGGCTTTATGGCTTTATGGCTATTCTGACACTCGAACTGAAGTAGCTAGCCAATATCAGCGTGGTTTTTCAGAGCACAGACAGAAATGTAACACAAGGTCAAATAACTTTATGCAACATAAATTAGATAGTTAGGACTAAACTAGTGAAGCGACAAAATGCATATTGAATAAAACAGTCCAATGCTGCGACCTGATTAGGGTCAGAAACAAAATGTCATCAAAGGTAAACTCCTCGGGGCAGCTACTCCTCCAGTAGAATGGGCCAGACGGTCAAATCCCCAACACAATGCCTGGCAGATCTAAACCTAATGTCTGCATCCAGATCTAATGGGCCAGACGGTCAAATCCCCAACACAATGCCTGGCAGATCTAAACCTAATGTCTGCATCCAGATCTAATGGGCCAGACGGTCAAATCCCCAACACAATGCCTGGCAGATCTAAACCTAATGTCTGCATCCAGATCTAATGGGCCAGACGGTCAAATCCCCAACACAATGCCTGGCAGATCTAAACCTAATGTCTGCATCCAGATCTAATGGGCCAGACGGTCAAATCCCCAACACAATGCCTGGCAGGTCTAAACCTAATGTCTGCATCCAGATCTAATGGGCCAGACGGTCAAATCCCCAACACAATGCCTGGCAGATCTAAACCTAATGTCTGCATCCAGATCTAATGGGCCAGACGGTCAAATCCCCAACACAATGCCTGGCAGGTCTAAACCTAATGTCTGCATCCAGATCTAATGGGCCAGACGGTCAAATCCCCAACACAATGCCTGGCAGATCTAAACCTAATGTCTGCATCCAGATCTAATGGGCCAGACGGTCAAATCCCCAACACAATGTCTGGCAGATCTAAACCTAATGTCTGCATCCAGATCTAATGGGCCAGACGGTCAAATCCCCAACACAATGCCTGGCAGATCTAAACCTAATGTCTGCATCCAGATCTAATGGGCCAGACGGTCAAATCCCCAACACAATGCCTGGCAGATCTAAACCTAATGTCTGCATCCAGATCTAATGGGCCAGACGGTCAAATCCCCAACACAATGCCTGGCAGATCTAAACCTAACGTCTGCATCCAGATCTAATGGGCCAGACGGTCAAATCCCCAACACAATGCATGGCAGATCTAAACCTAACGTCTGCATCCAGATCTAATGGGCCAGACGGTCAAATCCCCAACACAATGCCTGGCAGATCTAAACCTAACGTCTGCATCCAGATCTAATGGGCCAGACGGTCAAATCCCCAACACAATGCCTGGCAGATCTAAACCTAATGTCTGCATCCAGATCTAATGGGCCAGACGGTCAAATCCCCAACACAATGCCTGGCAGATCTAAACCTAATGTCTGCATCCAGATCTAATGGGCCAGACGGTCAAATCCCCAACACAATGCCTGGCAGATCTAAACCTAATGTCTGCATCCAGATCTAATGGGCCAGACGGTCAAATCCCCAACACAATGCCTGGCAGATCTAAACCTAATGTCTGCATCCAGATCTAATGGGCCAGACGGTCAAATCCCCAACACAATGCCTGGCAGATCTAAACCTAATGTCTGCATCCAGATCTAATGGGCCAGACGGTCAAATCCCCAACACAATGCCTGGCAGATCTAAACCTAATGTCTGCATCCAGATCTAATGGGCCAGACGGTCAAATCCCCAACACAATGCCTGGCAGATCTAAACCTAATGTCTGCATCCAGATCTAATGGGCCAGACGATCAAATCCCCAACACAATGCCTGGCAGATCTAAACCTAATGTCTGCATCCAGATCTAATGGGCCAGACGGTCAAATCCCCAACACAATGCCTGGCAGGTCTAAACCTAATGTCTGCATCCAGATCTAATGGGCCAGACGGTCAAATCCCCAACACAATGCCTGGCAGATCTAAACCTAATGTCTGCATCCAGATCTAATGGGCCAGACGGTCAAATCCCCAACACAATGCCTGGCAGATCTAAACCTAATGTCTGCATCCAGATCTAATGGGCCAGACGGTCAAATCCCCAACACAATGCCTGGCAGATCTAAACCTAATGTCTGCATCCAGATCTAATGGGCCAGACGGTCAAATCCCCAACACAATGCCTGGCAGATCTAAACCTAATGTCTGCATCCAGATCTAATGGGCCAGACGGTCAAATCCCCAACACAATGCCTGGCAGATCTAAACCTAATGTCTGCATCCAGATCTAATGGGCCAGACGGTCAAATCCCCAACACAATGCCTGGCAGATCTAAACCTAATGTCTGCATCCAGATCTAATGGGCCAGACGGTCAAATCCCCAACACAATGCCTGGCAGGTCTAAACCTAATGTCTGCATCCAGATCTAATGCAGCTTGATCGGATGACAGAAGTCACATTTAAGTGTCGGGTGTAACTGAGGCCGTAGATGCTCCATATCCTATTACTTTGAGGGTTTTATATAATATGACTAAATGTGTTTCTTTTCTGTGTTGGAGGGGCAGTCAAGAAATGGAACGGTAAGGCCACAGAACATGACATATGCAGAGCTGTGGGAGACCACCTCAAGCATGCCCCTGGTAGAGCCGGGGGTGGTGTTTACCACGGCCACCACGCCTTCATCAGGCTTGAAAAGCGGGGTTGATTTGTTTGATCCATTTGTTTGTTTCAGTTTTCAGTAGTTGAATCCTTTGACTTATTGTTTATTTTCAACAAAAATGCACTGGATTGGTTGAAGTCGGTCATTGGGTTAATTTGTTTTGCAATATGTTCAGTTTTATTTATATAGCATATTCAGACATGGATGGAATGCAATGGCTTCACAGGGAAAGACTAATAAAAACAATGAAAATAAACACGGAAATATTTACGACACAAACATGAGAATAAAAAAATAAAAAATTGAAAGACTAAAGAGCATTCTAAGGAAATGGATTGATTATAATAGTAAGAATATGATGTCATATCCAACCGAAAATATAAGCTAGTTTTACAACACTGTTTGTAAACAGAATAATTGCACCAGTAATTGTAAATTGGTTGCATACATAATTGTGATTACTAAATGTTACATTACATTGAAATATGATGAACTATCAAAACCAAATGTACACCCCTTTGTTAATATGTATTGACAATAATTCACTTAATGGTGAGGCATGGAATAATTAAAAATGTATATTTTGTCAGGCTGGATGTTTGAAATATGAGTAGGTGATTTGAGTCATGATTCTTCAGTAGTGGAATAAAGACAATTAGCACTTGAATGTTGTAAAGAAATACTGGAGTGATGTAAGATTGTTAATAAAACTGTTCATAGACCCATTTTCTATACTGCGTCATTTTGCAAGGCGGGATACTGCCCAATGTCAAAACAGTTTTAACGTGTCCAAATCAATAACCAATATGCAGAAACAGTTTGTGATCAATTATAAACCTAAACATAAAATGTACTATCGACACAAACATGTTCCACAATAGTAATCATATTGCTTGAATTTTTTTTAACAACCACCTTATAAACTGCACAAGCACCAAAAACACAGTTGTTTTGACAAGTGGCAATAAATCACTAATATCGATTAGGGGGGAAAATCAGGTTGTACGTGCTGTTGAAACTAACACAACTAAAAAATACACATGGAAACGGGCGATATCTTTTACTTCACTGGTTAGAGGACAACCTGCAGAAGACAGTCAGCTACATTTTGGAGTGATGCATTTAAATTTAGCGGTCCCCAAAACGAAGAGAAACGCAACACGTATTTGTCATCACTCATATCGATATCACGTTGAAATCAATTGCGCAAGAGGGGGGAGATGAGGTTGCACGTCCTGTTAAAACTAACAGCTCAAACACCACATGGAATCTGGGAATAATGTGTACATCACTGGTCAGAGGACAATTTGTAGCAAACAGCTAGCTACATTTTGAAGTGTTGCATTTTGACTCTGGTGTGAGTGGGTCGCCAACGTGGTAAGTGTAACACAACACTTTATTTGTTAATTACATAAATAGTACTTTTTCAATTCAGAGCCTGGATTTTTCCCCTAATGAGGCTAATATCCATATCACGCTGAAATCAATAGAACAGGGGGAAAACGTGTAGGGTTCTACATTGTGACATTATTCATTTTAATTAAACTACTCCTAGTATTTGTGACATTTCATTGATATCATGAAACAACTCCTTCATGTATGTATTTTCTGATGTTTAATCAGAGATCTTTTACCAGAGTACCTCTTCTCACATTGATTACAGCTATACGTTTTCTCTCCTGTGTGTATTTTTTGGTGTATAGTCAGCTGGCTAGATGTAGTAAAACTCTTCCCACATTGAGTACAGCTGTAAGGTTTCTCTCCTGTGTGTTTTCTCAGATGTACTATCAGGCAGCTTGAGCGAAGAAAACGTTTCCCACATTGATTACAGCTATGAGGCCTCTCTCCTGTGTGTGTTCTCTGGTGTGATAGTAATGTATATAATTTTGAAAATATCTTTCCACAGTCAGAGCAGCTATAAGGTTTCTCTCCAGTGTGAATTCTCTGGTGTGATTGTAATGTATATAATTTTGAAAAGGTCTTCCCACAGTCAGAGCAGCAGTGAGGTTTCTCTCCAGTATGTATTCTCAGGTGTGCTATCAGGTTGCTTGATTGAGCAAAACTCTTCCCACATTGACTACAGCTATAAGGTTTCTCTCCTGTGTGTGTTCTCTGGTGTGATTTAAAATTTCCTGAGATAGAAAAACTCTTTCCACAGTCAGAGCAGTGGTAAGATTTCTCTCCTGTGTGTGTTCTCTGGTGGATAGTCAGATGGCTAGATGAAACAAAACTCTTCCCACATTGATCACAGCTATAAGATTTCTCTCCTTTGTGTGTTCTCTGGTGTATGGTCAGACGGCTAGATGAAACAAAACTCTTCCCACATTGATCACAGCTATAAGGTTTCTCTCCTGTGTGTGTTCTCTGGTGTATAGTCAGACAGCTAGATGTAACAAAACTCTTCCCACATTGATCACAGCTATAAGGTTTCTCTCCAGTGTGAATTCTCTGGTGTATAGTCAGACAGCTAGATGAAACAAAACTCTTCCCACATTGATCACAGCTATAAGGTTTCTGTCCAGTGTGAATTCTCTGGTGTGATTGTAATGAATCTAATCTTGAGTAACTCTTCCCACAGTCAGAGCAGAGGTGAGATTTCTTCCCTGTGGGTTTCCGCTGGTGTTTCTTGAGGTGTTCTGATCTGGAGAGACTCTTCTCTGCCTCCTCAGCTTCATGATGTTGTTGAGGCTCCCCAGAGGATCCACGATAGTCACGTCTCTCTCCTGTGTGAACAACAAAGTCAGACAGATGGTTAAAGTCCCACAACAGCAGAAATCCACTGTTTCTTTTAGCTAAAAGGTGATGCCCATGATGTTGTACAACAATGTATATCTGTAATGAATGTTTTAATACTTTTACAAACTTATTTGACAATTGTCTTAATATGACAGTCAGTGACAACAACAGTGATATTTAGTCTTATTTTTTAACAGTAGTAAAGTTGATGATTTTAGGCTAGAAATGAGTTAAAGTTGTTGAAACCCTAAACAGAGTGCCAGATGACTTTTGGTCTCCAATTTAGGCCCCTTTCTGTGTTTGCTAAAATTGCCGCACGAGGGCGACGCGCACGCAATTTGGCTGCAGAAACTCCTCCATGCTAATAACCGCTAGTTATGGATGTAGTATATCTGCAAGGAGGAAAGATTTTTGTTTTTCCACAACGTATTCTGAATATTACAGAGCACTATCAGTGGAAGATCAGGAGTGCTACTCAAGGAAACTCACATTAAATCTCTGTGTGGCTATTCACTAATTCCCCACCGTGGGGGAAAACTCAGGGGAGTTTATTTGCTACTTCTCTATGAGCGTTAGCATTCAAGCTAAGAAGTGCTGCATCCAAAATACGTATTTTGCAACTATCACAACAAAATATTATCTTAGTAACTGTTCAAGCAATAATCAAAACAACAATGTAAATGTAGTTATGGATGTAAAACACAAGCGTTTTTCGGGATTTTTGTTGTTGTTATTCTGTCTCTCACTGTTCAAATAAACCTACCATTAAAATTATAGACGGATCATGTCTTTGTCAGTGGGCAAAACGTACAAAATCAGCAGGGGATCAAATACTTTTTTCCCTCACTGTATATCTGCACGGAGCAAAAATGGGGTGTTCTGGTTACACTCTGGTTGAGTAGACAAACAGAGAGGGGACAAAGTCTCTCCTATTTCAGTGGCTGTTAATAAGTCGTATCCATTTACAGTGCATTCAGAAAGTATTCAGATCCCTTGACTTTTCCACATTTTGTTAGGTTACAGCCTTATTCTAAAATAGATTAACTAGTTTTCTTTCGCCTCATCAATCTACACACAATACCCCATAATGACAAAGCAAAAACAGGTTTTTAGAAAATGTTGCACATTTATTAGAAATAAAAAACAGAAATATCACATTTACATAAGTATTCAGACCCTTTACTCAGTACTTTGTTGAAGCACCTTTGGCAGCGATTACAGCCTCAATTCTTCTTGGGTATGACGCTACAAGCTTGGAACACCTGTATTTGGGGAGTTTCTCCCATTCTTCTCTGCAGATCCTCTCAAGCTCTGTCAGGTTGGATGGGGAGCGTCACTGCACAGCTATTGTCAGGTCTCTCCAGAGATGTTGGATCGGGTTGAAGTCCGGGCTCTGGCTGGGCCACTCAAGGACATTCAGAGACTTGTCCCGAAGCCGCTCCTGCGTTGTCTTGGCTGTGTGCTTAGGGTCGTTGTCCTGTTGGAAGGTGAACCTTCGCCCCAGTCTGAGGTCCCGAGTGCTCTGGAGCAGGTTTTCATAAAGGATCTCTCTGTACTTTGCTCCGTTCACCTTTCCCTCGATCCTGACTAGTCTCCCAGTCCCTGCCGCTGAAAAACATCCTCACAGCATGATGCTGCCACCACCATACTTCACCGTAGGGATGGTGCCAGGTTTCCTCCAGATGTGACGCTTGGCATTCAGGCCAAAGAGTTCAATCTGGGTTTCAGCAGACCAGATAATCTTGTTTCTCATGGTCTGAGAGTCCTTTAGGTGCCTTTTGGCAAACTCCAAGCAGGCTGTCATGTGCCTTTTACTGAGGAGTGGCTTCCGTCTGGCCACTCTACCATAAAGGCCTGATTGGTGGAGTGCTGCAGAGATGGTTGTCCTTCTGGAAGGTTCTCTCATCTCCACAGAGGAACTCTGGAGCTCTTGGAGTTTCTAACCTTATTCCATTTAAGAATGTTGGATGCCACTGTGTTCTTGGGGACCTTCAATGCTGCAGACATTTTTTGGTACCCTTCCCCAGATCTGTGCCTCGACACAATCTTTGTCTCGGAGCTCTACGGACAATTCCTTCGACCTCATGGCTTGATTTCTTTATGGAGTGCCATTACAAATCATGTCCAATCAATTGAATTTACCACAGTTGGACTCCAATTAAGTTGTAGAAACATCTCAAGGATGATCAATGGAAACAGGATGCACCTGAACTCAATTTTGAGTCTCATAGCAAAGGGTCTGAATACTTATGTAAATAAGGTATTTCTGTGTTTTATTTTTAATAAATTAACAAACATTTCTAAAAATCTGTTTTGCCTTTTCATTATGGGGTATTGTGTGTAGATTGATGAGTATTTTTATTTATTTAATCTATTTTAGAATAAGTCTGTAACGTAACAAAATGTGGAAAAAGGGAAGGGGTCTGAACATTCAGAATGCACTTTATGTTCTGTCCCCGACCTCCAAAAATAAAACAGCCAAAAATAAAAAGCATGAATTATTTTGTTTTATAAAAAAAAAAAAATAAAAAATCTAAACTATGGGCAAAAATAGAATGTAGTTTTCAAGATTTTTTATTGGGTTTTCAAGCTTCTGAATCTGGCAGTAAATGCTGCCATGGGATGGCAATGTTTGAAATAGACCTAGCTAGCTGTATCACTAGCTATCACTCAACGCCAGAGATGGAGCTCCTAACGGCCGGTAGCTTAGTGGTTAAGAGCAGTGTGCCAGTAACCGAAAGGTCGCTGGTTCTAATCCCTGAGCCGACTAGGTGAGAAATCTGTCGACGTGCCCTTGAGCAATGCACTTAACCCTAATTGCTCCTGTAAGTCGCTCTGGATAAGAGCGTCTGCTAAACGACGTAAATGTAAATGTATTATTTTCCACTAACCCTACCACCTCTCCCCTAATTGCAGCAAACTAATGAACAACAACACTTAGGCTTCTATTTCCAACTTATACATACTATATACATTTTACGGACACAATCTATTTTACAATAGTTATATTTTGTTTGTTTGTGATTTTAATGCAGGAAAACTGAATCCATTTTACCTCATTTCTACCAGCATGTCACCTGTGCAACTAGAGGGAGAAATACTCTCGATCACCTTTACTCCACACACAGAGACACATACAAAGCTCTCCCTCACCCTCCATTTGGCAAATCTGACCATAACTTTTTCCTCCTGACTCCTGCTTACAAGTAAAAACTCAAAACAGGAAAGTACCAGGTCAATACACACAACCAAGAGCTGCAGTTAGTTTCAGAATGGGTGGCAAGGAATAAGTTAGTCCTAAATATTACAAAAACTAAAAGCATTGTATTTGCGACAAATCATTCACTAAACCTTAAACCTCAACTAATTCTTGTAATGAATAATGTGGAAATTGAGCAAGTTGAGGAAACTAAACTGCTTGGAGTAACCCTGGATTATAAACTGTCAAAACATATTGATACAACAGTAGCTAGAATGGGGAGAAGCTCTGCCTTCTTAACAGCACTATCAACAAGGCAGGCCCAAGTTCTGTTGCACCTGGACTAGCGTTCAGTCGTGTGGTCAGATGCCACAAAAAGGAACTTAGGAAAATTGCAATTGGCTCAGAACAGGGCAGCACGGCTGGCCCTTGGATGTACACAGAGAGTTAACATTAATAATGTGCATGTCAATCTCTCCTGGCTCAAAGTGGAGGAGAGACTGACTTCATCACTACTTGTATTTGTGAGAGGTATTGACATGTTGAATGCTCCGAGCTGTCTGTTTGAACTACTGGCACACAGCTCGGACACCCTTGCATACCCCACAAGACATGCCACCAGAGGTCTCTTCACAGTCCCCAAGTCCAGAACAGACTATGGGAGGCGCACAGTACTACATAGAGCCATGACTACATGGAACTCTATTCCACATCAAGTAACTGATGCAAGCAGTAGAATCAGATTTTAAAAAACAGATAAAAATACACCTTATGGAAGAGTGGGGACTGTGAAGACACACACAGGCACAGACACATGATAACATACGCACTATACACACATGTACACATGGATTCTGTGTTGTAGATATGTGGTAGCAGGTGCAAACCACCATCCGTCATATACAGCATGGTGTCCATGTCATGGGCGTAGGCGTGAACCTATACAGTAAGTAAGTAAATACATTTTGGAAATGTTAAACGCTGTATTGTGAGCTAGCTAGCTACAGCAGGTCACTGTGTGTAGGCTAATGAGCTGCTCGTTAGCTAGCTATCTACAGCAGGCCACTGTGTGTAGGCTAATGAGCTGCTCGTTAGCTAGCTATCTGCAGCAGGTCACTGTGTGTAGGCTATTGAGCTGCTTGTTAGCTAGCTATCTACAGCAGGCCACTGTGTGTAGGCTAACGAGCTGCTCGTTAGCTAGCTATCTACAGCAGGTCACTGTGTGTAGGCTAACGAGCTGTTCGTTAGCTAGCTATCTACAACAGGTCACTGTGTGTAGGCTAACGAGCTGCTCGTTAGCTAGCTATCTACAGCAGGTCACTGTGAGTAGGCTAATGAGCTGCTCGTTAGCTAGCTATCTACAGCAGGCCACTGTGTGTAGGCTAATGAGCTGCTCGTTAGCTAGCTATCTACAGCAGGCCACTGTGTGTAGGCTAATGAGCTGCTCGTTAGCTAGCTATCTACAGCAGGTTACTGTGTGTAGGCTAATGAGCTGCTCGTTAGCTAGCTATCTACAGCAGGCCACTGTGTGTAGGCTAATGAGTTGCTCGTTAGCTAGCTATCTACAGCAGGCCACTGTGTGTAGGCTAATGAGCTGCTCGTTAGCTAGCTATCTAGCCAACTTTACATACTATAGTTAAGTGAAATATCATCAGCTAGTTCTCTTCGCACTATCCCCACATGTACACATAGATTTTGTGTTATAGATATGTGGTAGTAGAGTAGAGGCCTGAGGGCACACACTTAATATGTTGTGAAATCTGTTATGAATGTATTGTAATGTTTTAAAAAAATGTATAACTGCCTTAATTTTCCTGGACCCCAGGAAGAGTAGCTGCTGCCTTGGCAGGAACTAATGGGGGATCCATAATAAACCCCAGGAAGAGTAGCTGCTGCCTTGGCAGGAACTAATGGGGATCCATAATAAACCCCAGGAAGAGTAGCTGCTGCCTTGGCAGGAACTAATGGGGGATCCATAATAAACCCCAGGAAGAGTAGCTGCTGCCTTGGCAGGAACTAATGGGGATCCATAATAAACCCCAGGAAGAGTAGCTGCTGCCTTGGCAGGAACTAATGGGGATCCATAATAAATACAAATACTGCTTACGAGCAAAAACGGAAACAGGAAAGTACCAGCTCAATACGGAAGTGGTCAGATGAAGCGGATGCTAAGCTCCAGGACTGTTTATCTAGCAACAGACTGGAAAATGTTCAGGGATTCATCCGATGGCATTGAGGAGTTTACCTCATCAGTCAACGCCTTCATTAATAAGTGCATCGACGACGTCGTTGCCACATTGACCGCGAGTACATACAGTTGAAGTTGGAAGTTTACATACACCTTTAGCCAAATACATTTAAACTCAGTTTTTTCACAATTCATGACATTTAATCCTAGTAAAAATTCCCTGTCTTAGGTCAGTTAGGATCACCACTTTATTTTAACAATCTGAAATATCAGAATAATAGTAGAGAGAATGATTTATTTCAGGTTTTATTTCTTTCATCACATTCCCAGTGGGTCAGAAGTTTACATACACTCAATTAGTATTTGGTTGCATTGCCTTTAAATTGTTTAACTTGCGGGTAGCCTTCCGCAAGCTTCCCACAATAAATTCAATTTAAGGTCAATTTTGGCCCATTACTCTTGACAGAGCTGATGTAACTGAGTCAGGTTTGTAGGCCTCCTTGCTCGCACATGCTTTTTCAGTTCTGCCCACAAATGTTCTATAGGATTGAGGTCAGGGCTTTGTGATGGCCACTCCAATACCTTGACTTTGTTGTCCTTAAGCCATTTTGCCACAACTTTGGAAGTATGCTTGGGGGTCATTGTCCATTTGGAAGACCCCATTTGCGACCAAGCTTTTAACTTCCTGACTGATGTCTTGAGATGTTGCTTCAATATATCTCCATCATTTTCCTTCCTCATGATGCCATTTCTTTTGTGAAGTGCACCAGTCCCTCCTCCAGCAAAAGCACCCCCACAGCATGATGCTGCCACCCCCGTGCTTCACGGTTGAGATGGTGTTCTTTGGCTTGCAACTTAGTGTATGTAAACTTCTGACCCACTGGAATTGTGATACGGTGAATTATAAGTGAAATAATCTGGTTTGTAAACAATTGTTGGAAAAATTACTAGTGTCATGCATAAAGTAGATGTCCTAACTAACTTGCCAAAACCATAGTTTGTTAACAAGAAATGTGTGGTGGTTGAAAAACTCGTTTTAATGATTCCAATCTAAGTGTATGTAAACGTCCGACTTCAACTGTAAGTATATATTAGTGACTGCTCTACAAAAAATATTGGCGTATGGATGTAGCAACTGCAGATTTCCCCTTTAACACCACACATCAGCTCAACAACTGCCTCTGTTCTTAAGACAGTACTTACTAGTGTTAATCAGGGCTCGGTTTCTCAAAACCATCTTACTGCTAAGTTCATTATTAGAACCATTGGATGCCTTAAGATGCCTTTGGGAAACCGGAACCAGATATCCAGTTTCCTCCTCTTCTTCCTCCTCCTTTTTCGATATGACAGTCATCTCCCCCTCCTCCTCTTTCACTCCAAAAACGGCGGCATCCTCCTCTTTCACTCTGAACGCGTCTTCCTCTTCTTTCACTGTAACGTCTTTCTCTTCTTCTTTCACGGTAACAGCCTCACCCTCTACTTGTTTTTGTATTGTAACATCCTCCTCTTCCTCCTCCTCTTTCACTAGAGCTGCTTTCTCCGTCCAGCAGACCTCCTCTTCTTTAGCAGGAGGAGAGTAGCTTAGTGAACTCATGGTCGGGGATGTTAGCTAGCTAGGCTAGTGCTAACTTAACCAGCCAGCTAGCTGACCAATAACAACAACACCGTAAATATGAAATTAAATGGGATAACTAACTAGACGACAGAAGTGGGTTTAAAACACAGTGGCTAATATACACGAAAGCGTCTAAAGAGCTTTATTGGTTGGGCTATCTTGGCTAGCAAGCTACCGAGGTGTCTGACTAACTGTTGCTGCTGTTGAAAGAAGCGTCCCGTCCACTAGATTATACGTCACACTAGCAGCATAGCCTTAAAGTCCCACATCTCCTTTTGCTGCTGCTACTCTTCTTCTTCTTCTTCTTCTTCTTCTTCGGTGGGTTTTATGGCGACTACAACCCCAAAATGTGGATTGCCGCCACCAACAGGACGGGTTGAAACCAAAACAAGGTTAACATTTTTTTTTTTTTTTTTTTTTACAAATCCAGATTTAATAGGGAAACTAACTTAATCCACCCAAATAAAAATAGTACATTGACAAAAACTAAACAAACAAAACTCCCACTTCTTCCAATTCTCCATATCTCCCTTTTCATTCCTGTAGCTTTTCAGGCCCTGGTGAAAGGCAACCCCTGCAGCCTGCAGTGAAGGCCTATCCACCACCATGGACTCTTCAGGAGCACCATTCAAACCCTCAACCCTTTTAACAGCTGCTGCATATGAAATGCTCTGGACAGCCCTGACTTTGGCCACCACATTCTCTTTCACCATTGTGTGGCGTTCGAAAGACGTGGCTTCATGGTTCCCACCACAATTGCAACATGTCACATTTTCATCACTTTTATAACACATGATATTGTCTCGGCTTCTCCCTTCTGCAAACACTTGAAACATGACCAAAAGCTTTACAATGATCACACTGCATTTGGTCTTGGGATAAATGCTCTGACTCTGTAGTTAATATACCTCAACTGCACTTGAGTAGGGAGAGACTCTATATCAAAAAACAAAAGAACAGATAGACTCTTCACTTTTTCACCATTCAGGACACGATTCATCCGACGTGCATCCAATCACTCCAGGAATATTTTTCATCTCTTGAACATCTACTTCCAACTAGACTCCAGATATAACACCCTTGAGAGGTGCCCTGTTCCGAAGAGACACACACGACACTTCAAACTTATGGAATCGGTTAAGACCCAACACACGTTCCTTTCCTGATCTGCAGAAGCAAAAAACCAGCCCGCCTCTCGTGATCCTCACAGCCTTCACTCTACCCAGCACTTTCTCCACCAGTTTGGATATCTCAAAATGGTTTCTTCCAGATTGGTAATTCAATCAGCTGCTCCTCATTAACAAACCGTATTTTCTTCCTACAAGATACGAAGTGACATTCTCATCCTATTGTTTCCAATGGGAGCACATTAATCATACTGGGCAGAACAAGCAAGGAAGTGGGCAGAGCCAAGCAGGAGCAAGAGAGGTCCTATTGGCCCGTTCTATAATCTATTTGCATATTTCCTTTAGGGAACGCCTACTTTGTGAAGATTGCCCATGTGCAATAACTCAATTCGCCCTTGCACTCCTTCTAAACAACGCAATTTTTTGAAACTTTGGCAAAGGGTAAAGTCTATTAAACGTAGTCCATTCTGTTTGTTACAGATTCTCCCACTGGGCAAGAGAGAGCATTTATTTTTCATGCATCCAATACATTCCATACATGGAACGCCTACTCTGTTATTACGTATGTATTAACTTATTTCCGGATATCTTCTCAACTACCCACAATGCACAAAAAACTGAAAGCATTGTATTTTTATTTTGTAAATTTTATTTCACCTTCATTTAACCAGGTAAGCCAGTTGAGAACAAGTTCTCATTTACAACTGCGACCTGGCCAAGATAAAGCAAAGCAGTGCGATAAAAACAACAACACAGAGTTACATATGGGGTAAAAAAACAAAGTCCGAAAATACAACAGAAAATATATATACAGTGTGTGCAAATGTAGCAAGTTATGGAGGTAAGGCAATAAATAGGCTATAGTGCAAAATAATTACAATTAGTATTAACACTGGAATGCTAGATGTGCAAGAGATTATGTGCAAATAGAGATACTGGGGTGCAAAAGAGCAAAATAAATAACAATATAGGGATGAGGTAGTTGGGTGGGCTCATTTCAGAATGGCTGTGTACAGGTGCAGTGATCGGTAAGCTGCTCTGACAACTGACGCTTAAAGTTAGTGAGGGAGATAAGAGTCTCCAGCTTCAGAGATTTTTGCAGTTTGTTCCAGTCATTGGCAGCAGAGAACTGGAAGGAATGGCGGCCAAAGGAGGTGTTGGCTTTGGGGATGATCAGTGAGCAGGGGCGGCCTGTTCAATAGGGCGATATGGGCGACGCACTGCCAAACGGGAAAAGGAAGGGATTTTTTTTCTAATCAATTATATCACGGCAACAGTAGTTATCAGTGTTGTAATCTATACGTCTGATCTGCCACAGTGCCACACTGCCACTAAATGTCGAATCAGGCTAAAGTCGTGCTTCAAATGGCTCCCCCCTTTGGGGGCGATTTCAGTCAGGTTGAAAATCGCCCATAAGTCTGTCATAGACTCCCATGTAAAATCTATTTTTTTCAAATATCAGACCTTTCAATACAATCTCTATGGGTGTCTGAGGGCTTGCACTTACGCGCTTTCGTCATACGTAACGTAACCATGAACGTAACTAAGAAAAGAGCGGATTGTGTCTTTGAAAGAAGTTCCTTTTTGTCGGCGAACAAATGAAGATAAATTGGCAACGAAACAATTAGGACCTCCCAGACCAAATTTAATAATTCAACAGGTTTCTACTAAAGGCGGAAAGTCCTACACCCGAGGAAAAAATAACATTGCCACTCAACTGGATGAGGGATACAGGCTAGCTGTCCGCCGCCACAACGATGAGGTTAGTGTTGATAATCACAAGTTTACTGGAGAACTGAGACCAAGTAGAGACTTTGGACAGGGTGGATATGGTATAATAAAGGCAGTTTATTCAGAGGTAAAGATATCTGGAATCGCGTGCACGGACCCGTTCGTCAAACTCTTAGGGAGCTATACATTAAGCCCCATTACTTACCATATCAGATAAGAGAAATTGCTGCAGCTACATATATTTTACATCCTGGCCCTACATAGTTCACTATTTGCATCACTTACCAAAATATTACATGTGGTCATATATGCTTGGAAAGTGGAGATGCCATAGAACGTCAAAAAAGTAAACATTGCTGGAGACACATTGCCGTTTTGGAGAAGACATCGCGTTTGCTAGCGAAGAGATTTGTTGTGGCAAATGAACTTGGGCTGGGAATTGCCAGGGACCTCACGATAAGATATATGCAAATTTGCGAGTCTCATGATTCTATACGTATTGCGATTCGATACTGTGATTTTATTGCGCACCATATGTCTGTTGCAGAGGGATCAGAAAGCCATGAGAACGAGTTTTGATCAGTCATGGAAATAAAAGTGCTGAAAACAAATGTGCTCCCAATGTGAAAAGATTGAGAACAAGCTATGAAGGAACAATAATGGTGTTTTGGTGCAGGTACAGCCAACTAGCGCTAAAATATTGCGATATTGTCAATACAGTATATCGTAAAGTATCACTATGTAACTCGATTTCTTTCACCCCAATCCCTCAAATTAACGGTAAATAACTGAATTGTTTGCCCCACATTTAGCTAAGATGATTAGCTAGCCAGCTAAAATGTTTTATTTAGTTAGCAGTCGCATCTACAATAGTTTACTGTCAATAACATGTCTCCAAAAATGACGTGGTGTCTCCAATTGTGTTGACATTTTACAATTGCGATGCGCATCCATGAGTATCCACTTTCTGTAGCTCAGCTGGTAGAGCACTGCGCTTGTAACGCCAAGGTAGTGGGTTCGATCCCGGGACCACCCATACACAAAAATGTATGCACGCATGACTGTAAGTCGCTTTGGATAAAAGCGTCTGCTAAATGGCATATTATTATTATTATTATTATTATTATTATTATTATTATCTGAAGAGAGCCCCGAAACATTGTGTGCAGACATTTTATGCAATAAATGAAGTAGGTTGAATCTAGTAGTTCTGATCTTCTGATTGGTCCTGATGAGTTGGGCGAGGTCCCCTCCAGGCTACTGTCACTGTTGCATTGGCTCTGAGTCGGGTTCTCTGTCTTCAAATGTTCAGCCTAAGAGAGGGGATTTTTGTGTGTGTGTGTGTGTGTGTGTGTGTGTGTTTAACAGTGATGATGTGTGTGTGTGTGTGTTTGTGTGTGTGTGTGTGTGTGTCCTCAGAGCAAGAACTCGTGAGTTGGAAGAACTGAGAGGCCTATGGCGTGGGTGTTGTCCTTGGCCACCTGCTGACAAGGCTGACAAGATAGGACCCTTTTGTCCATTGTTATTGGATAGGAACAGAACTTATAACCAGCTCCTGACCTAAATAGATCTTAGCACAACATTTTACTCAACATATCATATTCCATATTCACTATAACAAATATATTTACTACGACATTAGCAAGAACCGCCACATCCTCAGCCGGCTAATCCAGTGTGTGAAGTTTTGCGGAGTGTTTGAGTTAGCTTTGCGAGGCAAAGATGAAACTGAGGGCTCCACCAACCCTGGTAAGCCAACACTTTTGAGATCAGTCAATAAATGCTTCTGGTATTGACTTATATGCTGCCCCTGTCTTCATGTTGTTGCTGGACATATCTTTTTTAAAATGTGTGTAGGTCACCTAAATCATCAGAAAAATTGCCCCCCCTGAGAATTTTTTCAGGAGCCGCCACTGCCAGTGAGATATACCTGCTGGAGCGCATACTACGGGTGGGTGTTGCTATGGTGACCAGTGAGCTAAGGTAAGATAGGGATTTGCCTAGCAGTGATTTATAGATGACCTGGAGCCAGTGGGTTTGGCGACGAATATGTAGTGAGGGCCAGCCAACAAGAGCGTACAGGTCACAGTGGTGGGTAGTATATGGGGCTTTGGAGACAAAACGGATGGCACTGTGATAGACTACATCCAATTTGCTGAGTAGAGTGTTGGAGGCTATTTTGTAAATTACATCGCCGAAGTCAAGGATCGGTAGGATAGTCAGTTTTACGAGGGCATGTTTGGCAGTATGAGTGAAGGAGGCTTTGTTGCGAAATAGGAAGCCGATTCATGATTTAACTTTGGATTGGAGATTCTTAATGTGAGTCTGGAAGGAGAGTTTACAGTCTAACCAGACACCTAGGTATTTGATAGTTGTCCACATACTCTAGGTCAGACCCGCCGAGAGTAGTGATTCTAGTCGGGTGGGCGGGTGCAAGCAGCGTTCGGTTGAAGAGCATGCATTTAGTTTTACTAGTGTTTAAGAGCAGTTGGAGGCTACGGAAGGAGTGTTGTATGGCATTGAAGCTCGTCTGTTTGGGCACAGACCTGGATAGTATGATAGAGCTCTGCAGGCTATCTATACAGTAGATTGCAACCCCACCCCCTTTGGCAGTTCTATCGAGACGGAAAATGTTGTAGTTGAGGATGGACATTTCTGAATTTTTGGTGGCCTTCCTAAGCCAGGATTCAGACACTGCTAGAACATCAGGGTTGGCAGAGTGTGCTAATGCAGTGAATAACTGAAACTTAGGGAGGAGGCTTCGGATGTTAACGTGCAAGAAACCAAGACTTTTACGGTTACAGAAGTCACCAAATTATAACGCCTGGGGAGTAGGAGTGATACTGGGGGCTACAGGGCCTGGGTTAACCTCTACATCACCAGAGAAACAGAGGAGGAGTAGAATAAGGATACGGTTAAAGGCTTTAAGTACTGGTCTTCTAGTGCGTTGGGTACAGAGAAAAAAAGGGGCAGATTTCCGGGCATTGTAGAATAGATTCAGGGCATTATGTACAGACAAGGATATGGAAGGATATGAGTACAGTGGAGGTAAACCTAAGCATTGGGTAACGATGAAAGAGATAGCATCACTGGAGGCACCGATTGAGTCGGTCTCAGCGTGTATGGGGGGTGGAACAAAGGAGCTATCTAAGGCAGGTTGAGCTGGGCTGGGGGATCTACAGTGAAATAGTACAATAAGAAATAACCGAAACAGCAATAAGCAAGGCATATTGACATGGGAGAGAGGCATAAAGCAATCACAGGGATTATTCGAGAGAGCTAAGACAACAGCTGGTAATGGCGACAAAGTTTGGGCTGAGGCTAAACATAAACAGGATGCGGTACCGTATAAAGGAACAGTCCAGCAGGCATCAGCTGTATAGCTGAGTTATCGTAAGGTCCGGTGAACAGCAATAGGAGAGTTCGGAGGTAGTTCGGGGGCTGCTACAGCACTGGCTAGCAAGAGGCCACAGCTTGCGTGTGCTAGCGGGCCGGGGCTAGCAGATGGATCTTTGTGGTCGACGTCGTAACGGGAAGCCTGTTGAAACCACATCAGACGATTTCGTCGGCAGACCAGTCATGTTGGATCGGCGGGGCTCCGTGTCAACACTAGGAGGTCCTGTCCGGTTGACAGAGAGGAAGATAGCTGGGAGATGGGCTTGGGGCTAGCTCAAGGCTGATTAGCCAACAACAACATCCATTTGGTTGCAGCTAGCTAGTTGCGATGATCCGGTGTTAAAGGTCCAGTGATTCAGTGATTCCGGCAGAAAAACCGATATGTTCTGGGTCGATAACGCGCTGTGCAGACAGTGCAGACTGGCCGATATTAGTCGAGGCTAGAGCTGGCTGGTAGGTAGTGCAGGCCACAGACAATGGTGAAAAACCGCTAACGGTGGCTAATAGCAAGTAGCTAGTTAACTGGCTACTCCCGTCCAGTAGACAGAGAGGTAGATAGCCGGGATATGGGCCTGGCTCGAAGGCTAGCTCAAGGCTAACTGGTGCTTGCTTCGGGGGCAGTGGTGATTAGCCAAACAGCAACATCCATTCGGTTGCGGCTAGCTAGCTCGCTAGTTGCGATCCGGTGTTAATGTCCAGAGATTCAGTTATTCCGGCAGAAAATCCGATGTTCTGGGTGAAAACCGCTAACGGTGGCTAATAGCAAGTAGCTAGTTAGCTGGCTAGCTAGTTTCAACTGGAGATTCTAGATAAAAGGTAAGTCAATAATATAATCCGTTCCACATAGAGTGAGGCGGGTTACAGTAAAGTATATTTTGTAGAAGGATGAAAAGTGTGATAGGGAAATATGTACGAAAAATACAAAAAATACAAAAAAACTGGCTATTTACACGGACACACAACAAAGAACACGACTGCACTGCTACGCCATCTTGGAACGCCAAGAGTGTGAAAAGCTGTCATTAAGACAAAGGGTGGCTACTGTAAAGAATATAAAATATAAATTATATTTTGATTTGTTTAACACTTTTTTGGTTACTACATGATTCCATAGGTGTTATTTCATAGTTTTGATGTCCTCACTATTATTCTACAATGTAGAATAATAGTAAAAATAAAGAAAATCCCTTGAATGAGTAGGTGTGTCCAAACTTTTGACTGGTAGTGTACATATACACATATAAATACACATACACAGACATATATATATATATATATCTTTTAAAAATATATTATCGTATCTGAAGATTATGTCTTTGTTAAATGTTTTTCATGAAGAAATTGAATGTTGTTTACGTTAGTATATGTTTTAGTGTAACGTCATGTACAACAGACAGGAAGTGTGTTGTAGACAGGGGAGACTGGTGATTGGCCAGAAGAGGGAGCTTCATTGTTTATAAATAGGGGTTAAACGACACCGCGGGTCTGTACTTATGCTGTAACCTCGTGATTTTAATAAAAGCCTCTAATACGATGCAGCATAAACGGACTCTTTGTTGACAGCAATAATGGCCACCATTCACCCGATACGACAATATTTTCCTTCATTATTTTCCACTAACCCTACCACCTCTCCCCTAATTGGAGCAAACTAATGAACAACAACACTTAGGCCTATGTCTGTCTGTATGTGCACTACCGGTCAAACGTTTTAGAACACCTACTCATTCACCTACTCATACTTTTATTTGGGTTTCTGTGCAAAGTATATGATTTGAATGTTTCTTTAAGCCTGCAGCTAGTTACTTGAAATGAGACATATAATCATGCCAAAACATGATTAAAAAATGCAATTCATTGACAGAGAGATAGCTAGATAATGAAACACAAATTGACATTTACAGTAGCTGGCTATTCAAACTGTAACATTGACCTACTTTCAATACATTTGATAAAATGTCCATGGAGTTCTCTTCATACTATCAAAACAATTCTTATTGCATGCTGAATATTTCAAGTGCACTCGAAACATTATATTTATCTTATTTCAGTCTTCGGGAGCTAGATATATCTGTTTCTCTTCATCAAACAGCAGTTTTCACAAGAGGCATGCCATTGGCTGCCTTGATCACGAGGGTTATGTACGGGACCTCTGATTGGTTCCGAGTTTAGGAGTTCGGCAATGTTGCCTGAGCAGTTGAAATATATTTTTTATGAGAAAATGTGCAAGAATTGAAGGTTTAAGGGGCCAACAAATGTTATAGTCATCATAACAATATTTTACTGTCATGTATAAAAAATCAGGTCCTTCCTGGACTGGGATCGATTAATTTCACTATTTTCGTCTTATGCCCACCAGCTAATAACACAACCACACCACAGATAGAACAATGAGCCAGATATTTCACCTGATGTATAATGTGAAGCATCCTGTTGTTTCCACTCACTACCAAATATGGTGTTGAGAGGAAGTCCAGTGGGAGAACAGGTAGCCAGATGGATTTTGAAGACGTTCTGCTAATTTTCTCAGTTTCCTGTTTCCGTAACTAGAATCTGTAACAAACAGAATGGACTACGTTTAATAGACTTTACCCTTTGCCAAAGTTTCTAAAAAAGTAGGCGTTCCCTAAAGGTAATATGCAAATAGATTCTAGAACGGGCCAATAGGACCTCTCTTGCTCCTGCTTGGCTCTGCCCACCTCCTTGCTTGTTCTGCCCACTATGATTAATTTGCTCCCATTGGAAACGACAGGTGTAGATCTTCACCGACTAGGTGAAACATCTGTTGATGTGCCCTTGAGCAAGGCACTTAACCCTAATTGCTCCTGTAAATCGCTCTGGATAAGAGCGTCTGGTAAATGACAAAAAAAAGAAAAAAAAAAAGACTGCGTTACCCACTCCAGTCAGCAGATGGCGATGTGGGGCTTTAAGGCTATGCTGCTAGTGTGACGTATAATCTAGTGGACGGGACGCTTCTTTCAACAGCAGCAACAGTTAGTCAGACACCTCGGTAGCTTGCTAGCCAAGATAGCCGAACCAATAAAGCTCTTTAGACGCTTTCGTGTATATTAGCCACTGTGTTTTAAACCCACTTCTGTCGTGTAGTTAGTTATCCCATTTAATTTCATATTTACGGTGTTGTTGTTATTGGTCAGCTAGCTGGCTGGTTAAGTTAGCACTAGCCTGTTAGCTAACATCCCCGACCATGAGCTCACTAAGCTACTCTCCTCCTGCTAAAGAAGAGGAGGTCTGCTGGACGGAGAAAGAAGCTCTAGTGAAAGAGGAGGAGGAAGAGGAGGATGTTACAATACAAAAACAAGTAGAGGGTGAAGCTGTTACGGTGAAAGAAGAAGAGAAAGACGTTACAGTGAAAGAAGAGGAAGACGCGTTCAGAGTGAAAGAGGAGGAGGATGTTACAGTGAAAGAAGAGGAGGCTCCCGTGTTTGGAGTGAAAGAGGAGGAGGAGGAGATGACTGTCACATCGAAAAAGGAGGAGGAAGAAGAGGAGGAAACTGGATATCTGGTTCCGGTTTCCCAAAGGCATCTTAAGGCATCCAATGGTTCTAATGATGAACTTAGCAGTAAGATACTTTTGAGAAACCGGGCCCTGATTAACACTAGTAAGTACTGTCTTAAAAACAGAGGCACAAACTCTGCAGTTGTTGAACTGATGTGTGGTGTTAAAGGGGGAATCTGTAGTTGCTACATCCATATTTGGACTTTTAAATTATTTATATATATCCATTGATTCTTGAAGAATATAACACATGCCTCATGAGCTTAGTTCAACTGCTGTACCCCATCAGATCCCAAGCTTTTTTTACTCCAATGTTTAGAAACAATGTAAATGTAAACCAGCACTGTATAGCCTCAACATGGTTAAAACTATTATGTTGATATCATGGATGGTCAGTCCTTGGATCCATAGGTCTGTCTATGAATTTGAGAGTAGTTACATTTCTCCAGTCCCATCCTCATCTTATTACCAAAACAGTGGTGGAATGACAGCTTTGTTATTGTTTGAACTGCAGATTGGTTGATTGATTGATGTGTGGCTTTTTTAAAAGGGGAAACCCAGCAATAAAATGACTGCCCAGAGACTTGGTTTGGTAAATAGCTGAGGGATGGGGGCTGGAGAAATGTAACCACTCTCAAATTTATAGAGAAAGCTATTGTAGCAACCTTAACCCAAAACCTAGCGACCTCATCAATAAGTTCAGACATCTTGGTATAACAGTTATAAGGTGTTGGCTTGACAGTCTCTGGACCCAGGTTTGAGTCCAGCTCAGGGCTACCGCTGGAATTCACTACACTATGAATACAAGGACTGGCCATCCATAAGGTCAAAATCATAGTTTTAACCTGGTTTTGAAGATATACAGTGTTTGTTTACAACCAGTGGCATTATACAAGCTTATGTTTTGGTTTTTGATGGGGAAATACATTTGAGGCATTTATAAGTTATATTCTTCAAGAATCAATGGCTATACAGTATATGGGTCTTTCTATAATTGCCAGTGAGGATTTCCTTGCATTTATGGCAGTGTAGTTCCCTTAAGGGTCAGTCAACTTTGGTAAAACATACTATGGTGAGTCGTGACTTTGGTTGAAGCATCTAAAATCACACCTGACAAGGCCAAGGCCAATGAAATCCACGCCTCGCTGGAAGCCCCGCCTTCCACAGGTGATGAGCGTTAGGCTCGGATTAATTCCTTCAATTATTCCGCTCTTTACCTCGTTGTGAACAGGAACGATTCATGCTACAGGTGTAGATCTTACTTACAAGCTACCTGCCCAAATACATAGTGCCAACTGTAAAGTTTGGTGGAGAAGGAATAATGGTCTGGGGCTGTTTTCATGGTTCATGCTCCTTAGTTCCTCCTTAGTTTACAGTGGGTCTATGTTGTTGTTAGGTGAAGTTATGGGTCCTACAGTAGGTCTATGTTGTTAGGTGAAGTTATGGGTCCTACAGTAGGTCTATGTTGTTGTTAGGTGAAGTTATGGGTCCTACAGTGGGTCTATGTTGTTGTTAGGTGAAGTTATGGGTCCTACAGTAGGTCTATGTTTTTAGGTGAAGTTATGGGTCCTACAGTAGGTCTATGTTATTGTTAGGTGAAGTTATGGGTCCTACAGTAGGTCCAGCATCACATTTAGCTATATGAATAGCAAAACTACATAGAGCCTAAACTATTTAGCGTTTTCTTAATTCTATGGAAACGTATTTTGAGAACGGAATTGGTACGGAAATTGCGATCCGATCTGCCTCTGTAGTTCACTGTTAAACACATTTTCACAAGTTTCGGGGACTTCTGCATCTCTATTAGACTCTGGCAGGACGCTGTTTCCGCAGCTAGCAAAACCGAACCTGCTTGGTGCCGCTCATTGCCGCGTGTTCTTGTCTGTCATTGTTGTTCAGCTGCTGATTTTGACAAGGCATTTTGATTTCCGTACCAATTCCATTCTCAAAATACGTTTCCATAGAATTAAGAAAACGCTAAATAGTTTAGGCTCTATGTAGTTTTGCCACTCCTACAGGGCATAAATATGATGGCGTCAAAGTTTGAAAAAGGCAACTGCGGTGTCAGTATTATGAGAAGTGGCGAGGCCATGGAGCAGGGCCTCAGAGACTGCTGCCGGTCCATCCGTATCGGTAAGATCCTAATCCAGAGTGACGAGGACACCCAGAAGGCCAAAGTCTACTACGCCAAGTTCCCCCCAGACATCAGCAGGAGGAAAGTCCTCCTCATGTACAGGTTCTGACTGAACATGGTCTCCAGCCCAAACATATCATCCTCCTGAGTCTCTTCTCCACCCCTCACGGTGCCAAATCCATCATTCAAGAATTCCCAGAAATCACCATACTGACCACCGAGGTGCACCCTGTGGCTCCCACACACTTTGGCCAGAGGTACTTTGGGACAGACTAGTCAGCCCTCCAGGGCCATTCAATGGGACACCATACTATGAGAACCAACCATTGAATGGTCCCTCTCTCGGTTAAATGCGGAAGACACATTTCAGTTGAATGCATTCAGTTGTACAACTAACTAGGTATCCCGCTTTCCATTTTCCTCTCTGTCTGATGTCAGTTTGTCCACTTATTTCAAAAGGAGTTGTTACCCTGCTGAAGAATGTTGCTTTGCTGTGTACGCCGCCTTAACCTGTACTCCTCAGTCTGACAAAAACAATGCAAAGATTTTCCTGGAAACAGAAAAAGCACATTCCATGCAGGTCTTTTAGGAACTAGTCTAGCGAGCTTGCATGTACTGCTGCCATTTTATTTATTCAGTTATGGTAATTCATTCTATGTTGTTTTTCCTCATTTAGAAAGTCTAAATAATTCAAATAATTTTTTTCTATGTATTCTATTCAGAGTATGTGAGCGTAGTTGAGCGGTCGGAAATCCTGCTCACCGCTCCGGCGCTCCACAGCCTTTCCAGCCGCTCCGCTAAAAACCGCTCCGCGCTCACAAAAACAAATAAATGCCGCTCCAAATTCGCTCCATTCATTAAAATCACAATTTAACCAACACCCATCTATTCTTTGGACTACCTGGACCTACCATTTGGTTTTTAAGTACTGAAACCAAACCATATGATTTGAATGAAAAGTATTTTAATAAACATGAAAAGGTGAATGCTCATCATTTCAAATAGGCTACATGCCGTATTAAACATAATATAAACACTAAATAGGTCAGGAGCCAGACAGGGAGCCTAAGAAGGAACAAAAAATAATTATTTAGGCTATAATATTTCAATTATTTCAAGGATATAGCCTACAAAGAAATACATTTGCGAGAGCGACACAATAGGCTGGAAGGAAGATAAAGGGCTCAGCATTTAAACAACATTTTGTTGTATTAAATCATTTGAGTCTATAAATTGCACATATAGGCTGTGACTTACTTAGAATTAAATGCAAATGAAAAGAATAATGCCTTATTAGGCTCAGTCTACAGGGCCTTTGAATTCATTTTTAGAAATACCAGTTTGGCCAATCTGTGGCTTCAGGCTCATGCTGAAAATATCCTCTCCGCGCTCCTTGAACGTTGGGCCAAAATCAATGATGGCCTATTGTATAGATAATAGAAAGAAAATGAATGAAATGTTTAAGAGATCTGATTTTTAGTTTATTAATACTTTGCTACAATGACACAGTTATCTACCCACCTCGTTCCTTTCTTTTAGCATGTGTCCTCTGTAGCTCAGCTGGTAGAGCACGGCGCTTGTAACGCCAGGGTAGTGGGTTCGATCCCCGGGACCACCCATACGTAAAAATGTATGCACACTTGACTGTAAGTCGCTTTGGATAAAAGCGTCTGCTAAATGACATATTATTATTATTATTATTATTATTATTTTGTTAGGTGAAGTTATGGGTCCTACAGTAGGTCTGTGTTATTGTTAGGTGATGTTATGGGTTCTACAGTAGGTCTATGTTGTTAGGTGATGTTATGGGTCCTACAGTAGGTCTATGTTGTTAGGTGATGTTATGGGTTCTACAGTAGGTCTATGTTGTTAGGTGATGTTATGGGTCCTACAGTAGGTCTATGTTGTTAGGTGAAGTTATGGGTCCTACAGTAGGTCTATGTTGTAGGTGAAGTTATGGGTCCTACAGTAGGTCTGTGTTATTGTTAGGTGAGGTTATGGGTCCTACAGTAGGTCTATGTTGTTAGGTGTTGTTATGGGTCCTACAGTAGGTCTATATTGTTAGGTGAAGTTATGGGTCCTACAGTAGGTCTACGTTGTTGTTTGGTGAAGTTATGGGTCCTACAGTGGGTCTATGTTGTTGTTAGGTGAAGTTATGGGTCCTACAGTAGGTCTATGTTGTTAGGTGAAGTTATGGGTCCGTCTATGTTATATAAATACCTATTTTGGATGCAGCTCTTGTTAGCTTGAATGCTAACGCTCATTAACAGGCTGGTAGCAAAGCTAGCCAAAGAGCATTTTACTGGTTGAAGTTTAAATGTTTTTTAAGTATAAATCAGTTGTTTTGAGACGATGCCACAAACATTATATTAAGCAGGACATTCAAACGAGCCTTACAATTATAATCCTAAAGTAGTGTGAAATGCAGTCATAAGCAACCTGTAAATGGAGGCTATTGTTGCTGGCAGCCTCTGAGAACTCCCCTGAGTTTTCCCCCACGGTGGTGAATTAGTGAATAGTGACACATAGCTTAATGTGAGTTTCCTTGAGTAGCACTCCTGATCTTCCACTGATAGTGCGCTGTAATATTCAGAATACGTTGTGAAAAACTAAAATCTTCGCTCACCATTGTTGCTCCACGCAGATATACTACATCAATAACTAGAGGTTATTAGCATGGAGGAGTTCAGATATACTACATCCATAACTAGAGGTTATTAGCATGGAGGAGTTCAGATATACTACATCCATATCTAGCGGTTATTAGCATGGAGGAGTTCAGATATACTACATCCATAACTAGAGGTTATTAGCATGGAGGAGTTCAGATATACTACATCCATAACTAGAGGTTATTAGCATGGAGGAGTTCAGATATACTACATCCATAACTAGAGATTATTAGCATGGAGGAGTTCAGATATACTACATCCATAACTAGAGGTTATTAGCATGGAGGAGTTCAGATATACTACATCCATAACTAGAGGTTATTAGCATGGAGGAGTTCAGATATACTACATCCATAACTAGAGGTTATTAGCATGGAGGAGTTCAGATATACTACATCCATAACTAGAGGTTATTAGCATGGAGGAGTTCAGATATACTACATCCATAACTAGAGGTTATTAGCATGGAGGAGTTCAGATATACTACATCCATAACTAGAGGTTATTAGCATGGAGGAGTTCAGATATACTACATCCATAACTAGAGGTTATTAGCATGGAGGAGTTCAGATATACTACATCCATAACTAGAGGTTATTAGCATGGAGGAGTTCAGATATACTACATCCATAACTAGAGGTTATTAGCATGGAGGAGTTCAGATATACTACATCAATAACTAGAGGTTATTAGCATGGAGGAGTTTCTGCAGCCAAATTGTCTTGCATATCAACAAGCAGCAAACACAGAAAGGGTCCTATATTGGAGAGTAAAAGTCGTCTGGCACTCTGCTTAGGATTTCAACAACTTTAATAACTTATTTCGAGCCTAGAATCATCGATGTTACTACTAATGTGAAAAAATGACAAAATATGACTTGTTGCTCACTTGACTGTCTTAAGACAATTGTCAAATAATTTAAGACGTCAATTGTTGTACAATTTCATAGGTATGCTCTGGGTATCACCTTTTACCTCAAATAAACAGTGTATTTCTGCTGTTGTGGTTCTTTAACCATCTGTCTGACTTTGTCATTCACACAGGAGAGAGACGTGGCTATTGTGGATCCTCTGGGGAGCCTCAACAACATGATGCTGACGAGGCAGAAAGGTCTCTCTCCAGATCAGAACACCTTAAGAAAAACTATCTGAGACCCACTGGGAAGAAATCTCACTGCTGCTCTGACTGTGGGAAACGTTGCAAGTCTTCATCAGAACTTAAAATACACCAGCGCGTACACACAGGAGAGAAACCTTATAGCTGTGATCAATGTGGGAGGAGTTTTACTCGGTCAAGCTCCCTGATAGTGCACCAGAGAACACACACAGGAGAGAAACCTTACGACTGCTCTGACTGCGGAAAGACTTTTGTTAGTTTAAGAGATTTAAAATCACACCATAGAACACACACAGGAGAGAAATCACCATATAGCTGTACTCAATGTGGGAAGAGTTTTACTCGGTCAAGCTCCCTGATAGTTCACCAGAGAACACACACAGGAGAGAAACCTTATAGCTGTACTCAATGTGGGAAGTGTTTTGTTGCATCTTGCAATCTGATGATACACCAGAGAACACACACAGGAGAGAAACTTTATAGCTGTGATCAATGTGGGAAGAGTTTTACTCAGTCAAGCTCCCTGATAGTGCACCAGAGAACACACACAGGAGAGAAACCTTATCGCTGTACTCAATGTGGGAAGAGTTTTGTTGCATCTTGCGATCTGACAATACACCAGAGAACACACACAGGAGAGAAACCTTATAGCTGTGATCAATGTGGGAAGAGTTTTGGTACATCTGTGTATCTGACGATACACCAGAGAACACACACAGGAGAGAAACCTTATGGCTGTAATCAATGTGGGAAGAGTTTTACTCAGTCAAGCGGCCTGGTAGTACACCAGAGAACGCACACAGGAGAGAAACCGTATAGCTGTACTCAATGTGGGAAGAGTTTTACTCAGTCAAGCGGCCTGGTAGTACACCAGAGAACACACACGGGAGAGAAACCTTATCACTGCTCTGACTGCAGAAAGAATTTTGTTAGGTTAAGAGATTTAAAATCACACCAGAGAACACACACAGGAGAGAAACAATTTAGCAGGAGATAAATGATATAGCTGGAGATAAATGATATAGCTGTGATCATGTGACAAGAGATACTTTGATAAAAGATCTCTGATCAAACATCAGAAAGTACATACATTAGTTGTTTCATGATATCAATGAAATAATGTCACAATGTAGAATGTTTTAACATTGTAGAAGGAGTACTTTAATTAATAATGTCACAATGTAGAACCCTAAACATTTCCCCCTGTTCTATTTATTTCAGCATGATATGGATATTAGCCTCTGGGAAAAACCCAGGCTATGAATTGAAAGAGTATTTATGTGATTTAACAAAAAGTAAAAAAAAAAAAGTAAAAAAAAAGTTGTGTTCCACGTTAATCAAAACGTAGCTAGCTGTTTTCTACAAATTGTCCTCTGACCAGTGATGTACACATTATTCCCAGATTCCGTGTGGTGTTTGAGCTGTTAGTTTTAACAGGATGTGCAACCTCATCTCCCCCCTCTCCTGCAATTGATTTCAACGTGATATCGATATGAGTGATGACAATTAAGTGTTGCGTTTCTCTTCGTTTTGGGGACCCCTAAATGTAAATGCATCACTCCAAAATGTAGCTGACTGTCTTCTGCCGGTTGTCCACTAACCAGTGAAGTAAAAGATATCGCCCGTTTCCATGTGTATTTTTTAGTTGTGTTAGTTTCAACAGCACGTACAACCTGATTTTCCCCCCTAATCGATATCAGTGATGTATTGCCACTTGTCAAAACAACAGTGTTTTTGGTGCTTGTGCAGTTAATAAGGTGCTCGTAAAAAAAAAAATTCAAGCAATTTGATTACTATTGTGGAACATGTTTGTGTAGATAGTACATTTTATGTTTTTAATTGATCACAAACTGTTTCTGCATATTGGTTATTGATTTGGACACGTCAAAACTGTGTTTTGACATTGTATCCCACCTAGCAAAATGTCATTGAAAAGACGTCTAATGTAAATTTGGTTTTGTCCAATCTACGTTCGGTTTTGGGTGAGAGTTAAAAATACGTATTTTTTTTAAACAACTTAATTTAAACGTACTTGCATCCTATACACTTGAAGCCAGTATCAATAATTCGTCTATGATTTTTTTATTAATTAACAATCTTACATCACTCCAGTATTTCTTGACAACATTCAAGTGCTAATTGTCTTTATTCCACTACTGAAGAAGCATGACTCAAATCACCTACTCATATTTCAAACATCCAGCCTGGTAAAATATACATGTTTGATTATTCCATGCCTCACCATTAAGTGAATTATTGCCAATACATATTAACAAAGGGGTTTCCAATCTGTTTTGATATTTCATCATATTTACATTTCATGTAACATTTAGTAATCATAATTATTTATATGTTGGATATTACATCATATTCTTACTATTTTAATCAATACCAGCTAATTTCCTTAGAATACTCATTTGATTGATGTGTAGTAATTTTCTTTTTCTTTATTTGTATTAGTTTTTTCCTTTGAAGCTGCGTTGCATCCATGTCTGAAATGTGCTATATAAATAAAGCTTGATTTGATTTGAACATATTGCAAAACAAATTAACCCAATGACTGACCAATCAGACTTGCAAAACCAATGAACAAATAAGTGCAAAAGCAACACATATCTTGGTCCATCTTAGTATGAAAAAACAGCATCAATTCAGTATATCTTCCACTGTGTCAAAATTGTGCATGGTATGTACGTTTGGTATCTCTTTTCAACCAATCAAGTACATTTTTGTTGAAAATTAAAAATGTTCAAATCAACAATACGTCAAAGGATTCAACTACTGAAAACTGAAACAAACAAATGGATCAAACAGATCAATCTTTTCAAGCCTGCTGGCGAGTGGCGCAGTGGTCTAAGGCAGCTGTAGCTGTGCCATTAGAGATCCTGGTTCGAATCCAGGCTCTCTGTCGTAGCCGGCCGCAACCGGGAGACCAATGGGGCGGCGCACAATTGGCCCAGCGTCGTCCAGTGTAGGTGAGGGAATGGCCGGCAGGGAGGTAGCTCAGTTGTTAGAGCATGGCGTTTGCAACGCCAGGGTTGTGGGTTCGATTCCCACGGGGGGCCAGTATAAAAAAAAAAAATGTATGCACTAACTGTACGTTGCTCTGGATAAGAGCGTCTGAATGACGTAAATGTAAACCCTCTACCAGGGGCATGCTTGAGGTGGTCTCCCACAGCTCTGCATATGTCATGTTCTGTGGCCGTGGTAAACACTACCCCCGGCTCTACCAGGGGCATGCTTGAGGTGGTCTCCCACAGCTCTGCATATGTCATGTTCTGTGGCCGTGGTTAACACCACCCCCGGCTCTACCAGGGGCATGCTTGAGGTGGTCTCCCACAGCTCTGCATAGGTCATGTTCTGTGGCCGTGGTAAACACCACCCCCGGCTCTACCAGGGGCATGCTTGAGGTGGTCTCCCACAGCTCTGCATATGTCATGTTCTGTGGCTTTGCCATTCCATTTCTTGACTGCCCCTGCAACACAGAAAGAAACACATTTAGTCATATTATACTGAACAAAAATATAAACGTTTCATGAGCTGAAATAAAAGATCCCAGAAATTTTCCATATGCACAAAAAAGCTTATTTCTCTCAGATTTTGTGCGCAAATTTGTTTACATCCCTGTTAGTGAGCATTTCTCCTTTGCCAAGGTAATCCATCCACTTAACAGGTATGGCATACCAAGAAGCTGATTAAACAGCATGATCATTACACAGGTGTACCTTGTGCTGGGGACAATAAAAGGCCACTATAAAATGTGCTGTTTTGTCACACAACACAATGCCACAGATGACTTAAGTTTTGAGGGAGCGTGCAATTGGCATGCTGACTGCAGGAATACCCACCAGAGCTGTTGTCAGAAAATTGAATGTTAATTTCTCTACCATAAGCCACCTCCAACGTCATTTTAGATAATTTTTATAGTACGTCTAACTGGCCTCACACCGCAGACCACGTGTATGGCGTTGTGTGGGCGAGCAGTCTGTTGATGTCAACGTTGTCAACAGAGTGCCCCATGGTGTCGGTGGGGTTATGTTATGGGCAGGCATAAGCTACGAAGACAATTGCATTTTATCGAGAGCAATTTGAACACCGTGACGAGATCCTGAGGCCCATTGTCGTGCCATTCATCCGCCGCCATCACCTCATGTTTCAGCATGATAATGGCACGGCCCCCATGTCGCAAGGATCTGTACACAATTCCTGGAAGCTGAAAAATTTCCCAGTTCTTCCACGGCCTGCATACTCACCAGACAAGTTACTCGTTGAGCATGTTTGGGATGCTCTGGATAGATGCGTATGACAGCGTATTCCAGTTCCCGCCAATATCCAGAAACTTCGCACGGCCATTGAAGAGCAGTGGGACAACATTCCACAGGCCACAATCAACAGCCTGATCCTTTCACAACATTATAAGGCTGCGTTGAGACAATTACTTATCAATGACCCCAGTTCAGTTAATCCCTACCCTTGTGTCGCTAAGTCATCATAATGCTTCAGCAAATGTACATTATCCCACAGGCTTTAGAAGACACAATGTAAATAACCTAATATATGTCCCTCTAACTGCCCTGAACGCCTCAGCTGAGCCTACAGCTATATATATATGCAGTAATCATGTGCCTATGAACCAGAGTAATACTGTTAGCACAGAGGCGGTGTGCCCTAGTAGGAAGTCCACTGTGTGCAGCTCACTAACATAAATAACACGGGCATGTCTACTTCTGCTAAGCTTCCCAGTAAAGCAATGAAAACAATCAAGCATCCCAGAAAAGTGTTAAAAAATAGCCCACGTTAACATTTGTAGCTTAAGAAACAAGGTCCACGAAGTCAATAATTTGCTCGAAACAGATGGCATTCATATTCTGACAATCTCTGAAACTCACTTAGATAATACTTTTGATGATACAGTGGTAGCAATACAAGGTTATAACATCTACAGAAAAGACAGAAATGCCAAAGGTGGAGGTGTTGCCGTTTATATTCAGAACCACACACCAGGATCTCATGTTAAATACTGTTGAAGTAATGTGGCTACAGGTTCATCTGCCTCACTTAAAGCCCATTATGGTGGGAAGCTGCTATAGACCACCAAGTGCTAACAGTCAGTATCTGGATAACATGTGTGAAATGATTGATAATGTACAGTTGAAGTCGGAAGTTTACATACACTTAGGTTGGAGTCATTAAAACTTGTTTTTCAACCACTCCACAAATTTCTTGTGAACAAACTATAGTTTGGCAAGTCGGTTAGGACATCTACTTTGTGCATGACACAAGTAATTTGTCCAACAATTGTTTACAGACAGATTATTTCATTTATAATTCACTGTATCACAATTCCAGTGGGTCAGAAGTTGACATACACTAAGTTGACTGTGCCTTTAAACAGCTTGGAAAATTCCAGAAAATGATGTCATGGCTTTAGAAGCTTCTGATAGGCTAATTGACATCATTTGAGTCAATTGGAGGTGTACCTGTGGATGTATTTCAAGGCCTACCTTCAAACTCAGTGCGTCTTTGCTTGACATCATAGGAAAATCAAAAGAAATCAGCCAAGACCTCAGAAAAAAAATTGTAGACCTCCACAAGTCTGGTTCATCCTTGGGAGCAATTTCCAAATGCCTGAAGGTACCACGTTCATCTGTACAAACAATAGTACGCAAGTATAAACACCATGGGACCACACAGCCGTCATACCGCTCAGAAAGGAGACGAGTTCTGTCTCCTAGAGATGAACGTACTTTGTTACACCTTGTAGGAGCAGTATAGAGCTAGTCTGTTCATTATATACAGTGAGGGAAAAAAGTATTTGATCCCCTGCTGATTTTGTACGTTTGCCCACTGACAAAGAAATGATCAATCTATAATTTTAATGGTAGGTTTATTTGAACAGTGAGAGACAGAATAACAACAACAACATCCAGAGCAGTATAGAGCTGTAGTGGGCTCTGAAATGATTGACACCCTTGATAAAGATTAGCAAAAATTACTGTATAAAATAAATAATACAAATAATGAGCTATATTCTCTGCAACAACAACAAAAAAAGTGAAATTATATGATTTTATACTAACACAATTGTTCAGAGAAAGAAATGTTGTTCCACAAGTAATTCTCAAAAAGGTCAAAATGTTTTATGAGATTGGAGAACACATTGAGAGGGATTTTAAACCATTCCTCCGTATCAGAATCTTTCCAGATCCTTGATATCCTTTGTCTGCGCTGATGGACTGCCCTCTTCAATTCAAACCACATGTTTTCAATGGGGCTCCAAGTCCAGAGACTGAGATGGCCATTGCAAAAATGTTGATTTTGTGCTATTGTATCTGAAGATTATGCCTTTGTTAAATGTTTTTCATGAAGAAATGGAATGTTGTTTGTGTTAGTATCAAGAGGGAATGTTTTGGGTGTGACGTCACATACAGCAGACCGGAAGTGTCTTGTAGACAGGGGAGACTGGGGATTGGCCAGAAGAGGGAGCTTCATTGTTTATAAATAGGGGGGTTAAACGAAGAAGAAAGTGAGAACGAGCAGCCATTCTGAGGCGTCGCTCCCCGGGTGTCATGTCACCTGTCATTTATGCTGTAACCTCGTGATTTTAATAAAAGCCTCTAACACGATGCAGCATAGACGGACTCTTTGTTGACAGCAATAATGGCCACCATTCACCCGATACGACATAATGGCGCCCAACGTGGGGCTGGGTTTGTGTCTCTTCCTTGTTTCAGTCAACCGCCAGGCTAACTCGCTTTGAAGCATGGCCAAAAAGGGTGAGTGTTTCTTACCGCTTCGGAGTTTGTTAGATTGGATACGACTTGTGTACACTGGAGAGATGTACCATACGACCTTGCCTCGGGTGGCGTTATTGCGGTCGACTAGAGTCTGCAAAAATTTATTCCATTGGAAACGGCAGATAATTGGAAATTTAGAGCATTAAACGGTAGGATTTAAGTATTGAAGTGTACGATTAAGGCAGATATGCGCATTCTTTAGAGCACTGTACCATTTAAGACCTCCAGGGGGGGCCATTTTAGATGTTGGGCCGGCAAATCCGTTTACACGATAGAATGGGTGGACGGTGTTTTTTTTTTTTTAAAGAGAGCTCGGATTAATGAGGTTTATCTGATTGTGATTATGATTTGACTTTCGTCCGACGGGATGTCTGATTGGGTTTGATTTCTCGGTGTAATGCTCATTAGTCCCGGTAGCAAAAACGGTAGGATAAATATGTTTAAAATTGATAGGGCAGTGCAGGGTATGTCTCTGTGTAGTAGGCCGCAGTTAGCTAGAGGCTACGGCTAATGTTAATGCTAAATGGGAGTGTGTTTCATGCTACATGGTACATCGTGGCTAAGACTAATGCTAATTGTGTTGTGTGCTACATGTTAATGTATCCTTAGAGACTCCATTGCGATGGATTAAAGTCTCTTAAATTTGTCTCTGTGTTTAAGTCAGGTTATATGTTTTGTGAGCGCTGTTAAATGTTGTTTGACTATAAGGGGCTGTGCGCATGCGTTTAATTTTGCGACACTACACTACAGAAAGGGGGAGTTTATGGCACGAGATTAGGACACGTTTTGGTTTACGGCACTAAACTACAACACGAGGGTATTGTAAAACTACAAACCAAAATGGTGGGTTAAGGTCATAGGTCCCATTTGGCGTTACCCTGCAAGGGAAATGGACACAGACAAAGAGGAGAGATTTTAACACGAGTATTCTAGTTTCAACGGCGGCTGGTTAAAGATGAAACTTGTTTTGTGACCTATTGAATTTATACATTAAATATATGTTGGCGAAGTATAATGAATTGAATTAAATAATTAAAAGACGATTAAAATTAAATAAAAATGTTTTTGAGCGATCTATTTAGTTCTGAGGTTAGTCTTAGAGTGAATAATGTAGAACGAACGAATATTGAATGGTTGGAAATACTCAGTGATTGCATTAACTACTAAAAGCTGTTTCTGTGTCTTTGTTCCATTGTCATGAGAGACAGGAGAGAGGAGGGGCTAACGTGTGACTGACGTGCGTCACGTGACAAGGTGTGACGAGGCAAACGAGAGGATCAGATATCAGGCTAGTTCACAAAAATCATCCCTTACAAAATATTTGATGACGGTTTCACATAGGCTTGGCAAATGATTCATTAAAAAATTGCATTTTGGATGCTCTGCATCACTGGGGTTTGATTGGAATTGGGTTGGAAATCAGGTACTGACATTATTCGGCAATTAAGATACTTGGGTGCATATTAAACAATGGAATTTATAAAAATCAAAGGGTTGTAAGGTTAGAGGCTTTGTTTTTGGGATTGCTTTGAAGTTGACTAACTACATTTACTTGCATTTGATGGGTTGTGGTAAGATAGCCAACACTAATTGATAAATTGGTGACATAGGAATAAAAATTGGTTTTAAATTATTCATAATTTTTAATTGGTTTTTTAATTGGTTTTTTATTTTTAATTAAATGGTTTTTGAATAAAACATTTAATTGAATTTTTTAATATTCATATTTTGGGTGATTTATAAAAAAAAAAATACATATATATATATATTTTTTTTTTGGAGTTGTTAGGTTTATATTAATAATTACAGGGGGGAAGCCTTAGGCTATACAGTCTAAAATAAGCTAATTCATAATAAAGGAATATAAAAGAGTAGTTACAATGGGGAGAAAGGACAGCAAGGCTAGAGGAAGGTGATTACACCGATTGATAGAGGGAAAAATAGTAATCCTTTAACTAAAGTAGTGTTAGAAAGTAGTGTTAGAAAAACTAATGGCAGAAGTTAGTACACCTTTCTCACATACGGATTCAGCAAAAAGTACAGCTTAGGGATGTTTATCCTCAGCTTTCAGTGATCATCCAGCAGGGTGATTGTTACATCAGAGATGAAGACGAATAATAGATAGAGGACAAGCAGAAACGACGATGAAGATGAATCCAGAACTCCAGAAGGAAGAAAATGTGATGTATGGAAGAGAAGAGTGAGGTTAAAGAGGATGAGGATGATGAAGATGAGTGATGATGAAGAGGTCATGCATGGGTGGATATGACTCTGTGATCAGAAGGAAGTTGGCAAGAGGAAAAAGAAGAAGGATACACGAGATTTGATCTCTGATGGAAGTTGAAGATGAAGAAAGCGATGAAGATTTGGAGATTAAGGGTGCTTTATGTTCAAGAGGATTTTATCCTACAATGACTAGCAAAGAAGAAATAGAGATATAGACCGATGTTTATCATGCCTGGATAAAGCAAATAGTTTAGAAGTAACACAGCTGAAGATACAGAAGAGGAGAAACTGCTGAGAAAAGGATCCAAAGAATTGGAGAAGAAGAAAGAACAGGACGAAGAAACTCTGAAAACTCAATCATACAACGGGTGGAGAAGATAAGTTTTGGTTATGAAGAATCAGAGTGAACCAAATCAACAATCACTGTTACAGCTTCAACTGAACAATATCAAATGCAATTGTATCAGCCACCAAGGGCGGCACCAGTTGATTCATATCCAAAGCCAGTTTATGGACAGACACAGAATTGAAGAGGACGAGAAGACTTAGAAGAAGGAGGAAGATTTCAGCTACACTTCCAGCAACTTTCAGAAGACTGTTATAATTGTGGACAGATTGGGTACTTTACCTGTGATGAAAATGCGTCAGGAGGAAACAACAGAGGAAGATATAGGAGCAAGTGAAGATCACCTGTTAGTGCCTAGAAGATCCGGAAGGGGGGTATCAGCTGAGAGCATCGATTAGAGAAGAAGAGAAAATAGCTAACTATTGAAGTGAAACAACCGACCATTAGAAGTGATAGTGAATAGGGGAAAACGTATCTGTGTTCAGCCTAAAGAGGTTAAACATCTCACTAATTGATAACTAATTAGGATAGGGATTTGAGGTAGTAAAACAGTTTATTACTCTTAAGGTACTAATATTAGAAGATACTGTTATTGCAGTGTTGGGAAGAGATGCATTGTTTAAATTGAATTGTACAATAAGATGTACACTAGACGACTGTCTATTAGACAATCTGTCTGAAAAGTTAAAAGGGGTGACTGTTTATTCTGGGTTACATTCTTACACTAAGAGATTTCAGGCTAGGCTAAAAGGTGTTTAGTCGTTTGCCAAGTCTGTGTGTAATGAGTCAGAAGCAGGTGGGGAACTTTCCCAATCACATATTCAAAAAATTTGGTGGTAAGGGATTTTGTGAATAAATCAGGGGAAAAAGTTTTAAATGTTATGAGAGAAAACATTAGATTAAAATAAGTTAGGAGTAGATTAGGGTTGAAGGAACTCTGAGACAGTAAGCTAAGTTTCAAAGTTAGTAGTAAGAGAGAGAACAATGGGGAAGGACACTGTAGAGTAGGAAGATCAAGGTAATTATAGGTGTATTTTGTGTAATCAAAAGTTTGAAAGTCAGGGATTTAGAGAAAGGACTGAGATTTGGGGAAAAAGTGACACTAGTGGTGATAGATGGAAGTACAAGCAGAGACAACTTTTCTTTGGGGAAAACTAGGAGTAACTAAGGACATTAACACTTCAGTTTATTACAACAACAGGGAGAAGCAATTTAACTCTTTCAACATTGATAGTTATTAAAGCCATAAATATATCGCATTTGATTATAAGGGAACCAATACAGCACCAATTTTAGGGGAAAGAATACTTATTAGGGTTAGGATGGGGACGTTTCTCCCATATGGAGAGATAATTATGGAGAATAAGTATTGTTATCAGGACCAGGAGTAGAAGCTGTTGCACCTAGTCAAAGGAGGGATAGTTTGTACAACGATATGAAGTGGAAGAGGTTAGGAGTGACTGTTCACTTATGTTGCGTAATGTTACAGAGAAAGGTCAGGGAGAATATATGTGTACTTATCTAGGGCAAGCATTAGAAGTTGTTCCGGTTAAGAATTATTGGTTAAAAGGCTATGTAATTCGTAAAGTGACGCTTATGATGGAAGATTTGAAATCTGTTGAAGTTTCACAGTCACCGAAGGAGTTCAGGAAGAATATGTTACAGTAGTCACTCCAACAGTGAATAATACACATAGGATAATGGGAACTTTTGCACTAGAAGTAATTAGGGTTGATACAGCAATTAAGTCAACTACTTTAATGGTAACTTTGGAAGGGATTAATGATACGATGGCAATAGCAAATGTAGTAAGTATGACATCGACAACAACTTTTCTGAAATTAAAGGGGTAGCAAGAAGGACTCATGGGTTATGTTACGGATGGAGAGTGCTGTCAATGATAGTACGAATAGGGTTAAAATAGGAGAACAGATAGTGGTAGAGAGAATATAGATTCATCATGGAGGACAGGATGAGGTCTTTGATTTTAATGACAGACAAGGAGAGGTATCTGATCAGTACCGCTCGTTCTTCTGTTGTGGAAATTAGAGATAGATTAACTCATTCTGTAAGATCAGTGAGGAATCTTGAGGGTCCATGTCTGTTGAGAATTCCAGCACCAAACATGTTAGACGGTCGCGCGGCCTCTATCAGGTATGGGTCAGTCTTATGCTTTGTCATGACTGTGGTATCAGCAACAGTCATTGACAGATAAAATAATGTCGTTGTCAGAACAGTGGTTTAAGCCTAGGTTTAAGTGTTCTTGGTTAAATGAATTACCCTATGGGAATTGTTAAATGGGAAAGGAAAATCAGGTAACAACGGAACCCTGAAGTATTCAGGTGAAACATTGAGGGCTAAAAGTTGTTTTTGTTCTAATAAAACATATGAGGTAAAGGGTATGTTTATGGGAATATCAGATTGTGATGATTATATGATGACTTTGGATAAGCATGACATTAAGGGTAGTAATGAGAAATATAAGGTTACTTTTTAATATACCAGGTAGTAAGAAGAGCAGGACTTTGATGGTTAAACGATTAGCTTTTGACTGGCAATGTGACTATTGGGAATTTTAGAGATATTTGGTGGGTTTGTGATGATAAAACGTATATATTCTTACCCTATGGATGGATAGGATGTTGTTAATGTCAACGTTGAAGCTTCCATATGAGGCTTTTACTATTAAAAGAGGGGTAGCACCGAACACAGATCAATCTGAAACTAGAGTTCAAAATAGGATGAAAAGGGACATGTCATAGGCTTCAAGCCTATCATTGAAGGATAAGTCTAAGGGAGAAGGGGGGACTTTATTCATGGTATGGTGTAACCTTTGGGAAGATCATATTGATAAATATTAGTTATACTTTGAGTCCAGATAGTTCAGATAATATCACTGGGGTTATAGATGCATTGAAGGAAATAAGGGATGCTTTTGGAAGACTTGGTTGCAAGATCAGTTAGGCCAGTAGGGGCAGTGATGGGTTACATTTTAATGGCAGCTTTGATAGCACTGTGAATTTGTTACTTACCTTTGAGAAAGCTATGATATTGAGATAGGTTGGAGAGTGATTCCTGGAGACAACACTCAGATGCCGGTGTTGACTGTTCCTGATCTGGATAAAGATGGACAAGTGGAACTGATGGATAAATATCATTTTTGATTATTTGATGATTTTTCAATTTTTTTTCAATATTAGGGTGATGTTGGTATGATTTATGAATCAAAGGGGGGAATAGGTTTATGTGATTCATGCATCATTTATATATCATTTTTATATTCTTAGTGGATATTGATGTTTAATTTGAAAGGGTTGTTTTGCAAAAGATACTGTTTGGTCGTTTCTTTTCTTTTCTTCCAGAAGCATTTGGGGGAACATGTGACTCAAACAGGGACAATATGAAGGGACAATATGACTGGAGGAGATGAAACAAGGAGGGTGTGGCCGATTCCATCATCAACAAGTCCATTGGAAGTCGAGACTACAGGGAGATGAAGTGTAGTGGACTACATTCCAGTGTCTGCAATGAAATATAGACATGTGTAATACATAATTGTGTCATATTCTTAGGGATTAATTTTGTAGAATGATGTTTGATGTTATTGAATACATGTGAGGATCTTAGATGTTTTTGTTTATTTCGTGGATGCTTAGGGACAGAAAGTCTAGGCAGGGAGAGTTCCACTGTACGGTCCAATGGGTTGACCAGCCTTAGAGTGGATGTTATCGGATAGGATTTTGTTTGCAGGGGCTTACATGTGTATTTAATTGCATCATACTTTCAAATGCATTTACATGGGTTATGAGGTTATCTGGAGTACCGACGGTGGTTGCCTGGGGCAGAGGGACCGTGAGAGAATTTTACTGTCTTGATTGATGGATGGAAGGTTGCCGGACAGTTTTTCGCTCTTACACTCCATAGAGATTTGTTCATATTTCATAGTAATGTATTCACACTTCATAAACAGTTATTTCATAGAAAGGTATTTACACTCTAGAGGAGAATGTTTTTGGTTTAATGTTAAAGATACTCAATAAGATAAATTGTTACTAGTCATAATCCTATTCTGTTTGTTTTCGAGACGTTTAGTTCGTCTCGAAGGGGGGAATATCGTATCTGAAGATTATGCCTTTGTTAAATGTTTTTCATGAAGAAATGGAATGTTGTTTGTGTTAGTATCAAGAGGGAATGTTTTGGGTGTGACGTCACATACAGTGGGGGAAAAAAGTATTTAGTCAGCCACCAATTGTGCAAGTTCTCCCACTTAAAAAGATGAGAGATGCCTGTAATTTTCATCATAGGTACACGTCAACTATGACAGACAAATTGAGGAGAAAAAATCCAGAAAATCACATTGTAGGATTTTTAATGAATTTATTTGCAAATGATGGTGGAAAATAAGTATTTGGTCACCTACAAACAAGCAAGATTTCTGGCTCTCACAGACCTGTAACTTCTTCTTTAAGAGGCTCCTCTGTCCTCCCCTCGTTACCTGTATTAATGGCACCAGTTTGAACTTGTTATCAGTATAAAATACACCTGTCCACAACCTCAAACAGTCACACTCCAAACTCCACTATGGCCAAGACCAAAGAGCTGTCAAAGGACACCAGAAACAAAATTGTAGACCTGCACCAGGCTGGGAAGACTGAATCTGCAATAGGTAAGCAGCTTGGTTTGAAGAAATCAACTGTGGGAGCAATTATTAGGAAATGGAAGACATACAACACCACTGATAATCTCCCTCGATCTGGGGCTCCACGCAAGATCTCACCCTGGGGGGTCAAAATGATCACAAGAACGGTGAGCAAAAATCCCAGAACCACACGGGGGGACCTAGTGAATGACCTGCAGAGAGCTGGGACCAAAGTAACAAAGCCTACCATCAGTAACACACTACGCCGCCAGGGACTCAAATCCTGCTGTGTCCCCCTGCTTAAGCCAGTACATGTCCAGGCCCGTCTGAAGTTTGCTAGAGTGCATTTGGATGATCCAGAAGAGGATTGGGAGAATGTCATATGGTCAGATGAAACCAAAATATAACTTTTTGGTAAAAACTCAACTCGTCGTGTTTGGAGTACAAAGAATGCTGAGTTGCATCCAAAGAACACCATACCTACTGTGAAGCATGGGTGTGGAAACATCATGCTTTGGGGCTGTTTTTCTGCAAAGGGACCAGGACGACTGATCCGTGTAAAGGAAAGAATGAATGGGGCCATGTATCGTGAGATTTTGAGTGAAAACCTCCTTCCATCAGCAAGGGCATTGAAGATGAAACGTGGCTGGGTCTTTCAGCATGACAATGATCCCAAACACACCGCCCGGGCAACGAAGGAGTGGCTTCGTAAAAAGCATTTCAAGGTCCTGGAGTGGCCTAGCCAGTCTCCAGATCTCAACCCCATAGAAAATCTTTGGAGGGAGTTGAAAATCCGTGTTGCCCAGCGACAGCCCCAAAACATCACTGCTCTAGAGGAGATCTGCATGGAGGAATGGGCCAAAATACCAGCAACAGTGTGTGAAAACCTTGTGAAGACTTACAGAAAACGTTTGACCTGTGTCATTGCCAACAAAGGGTATATAACAAAGTATTGAGAAACTTTTGTTATTGACCAAATACTTATTTTCCACCATAATTTGCAAATAAATTCATAAAAAATCCTACAATGTGATTTTCTGGAATTTCTTTTCTCATTTTGTCTGTCATAGTTGACGTGTACCTATGATGAAAATTACAGGCCTCTCTCATCTTTTTAAGTGGGAGAACTTGCACAATTGGTGGCTGACTAAATACTTTTTTTCCCCACTGTACAACAGACCGGAAGTGTCTTGTAGACAGGGGAGACTGGGGATTGGCCAGAAGAGGGAGCTTCATTGTTTATAAATAGGGGGGTTAAACGAAGAAGAAAGTGAGAACGAGCAGCCATTCTGAGGCGTCGCTCCCCGGGTGTCATGTCACCTGTCATTTATGCTGTAACCTCGTGATTTTAATAAAAGCCTCTAACACGATGCAGCATAGACGGACTCTTTGTTGACAGCAATAATGGCCACCATTCACCCGATACGACAGTGCACAATTAACAATTTCTTTGTGGATTTTTATTTGTATGTGTGCTTGGGGTTATTGTCTTGCTGGAAGATCCACTTGCAGAGGCAACCAGGTTTTGGCCAAAAAAATATCCTGGTACTGGATAAAATGCCGTTGACCTTTACAAGGGCCCCAGGACCATTGGAATCAAAACAGCTCCATAACATCAAAGATCCAGCACCATATTGTACAGTAGGTATGGGGTTCTTTTCTGCTCATGCATTCTCATTCCGACTCTAAACCAGAAGCCAAAGAGCTCTATTTTATATCTTTCTCTTAATGTATAAAATATTCCCTTTTTTAAAAACATACAATAAAGTTCAGTATTTTAATGATTTATTTTATAGTCTTTTTTGCTCATCTTTATCAAGGGTGTCAATAACTGTCGGTGCTTGTTTTGAAAATAACTGTTTATTTGACTGAATTAATCAGAAATACAGATGTGTAATAGATTTTCTTTATGCTTTTCTCCAAACTTCGTTACCCACTCCAGTCAGCAGATGGCGATGTGCGTCTTTCAGGCGACGCTGCTAGTGTGACGTATAATCTAGTGGACGGAACACTTCTTCAACAACTGCAGCCTCCTTGGTAGCTTGCTAGCCAACATAGTCGAAACGTTCAAGCTCTTTAGACAATTTCGTTGTTTATTTGCGACTATGTTTTAAACACACTTCTGTGGAAACAACCAGTTACCCCATTTAATTTCATATTGACGTTAGTCAGTTAGCTGGCTGGTTATGTAGCTCAAGTCTAGTCGTTAATGCTAACATCCCCGACCATGAGGTCACTAAGCTACTCTCCTCCTGCTAAAGAAGAGGAGGTCTGCTGGACGGAGAAAGAAGCTCTAGTGAAAGAGGAGGAGGAAGAGGAGGTTGTTACAATACAAAAACAAGTAGAGGGTGAGGCTGTTACCGTGAAAGAAGAAGAGAAAGACGTTACAGTGAAAGAAGAGGAAGACGCGTTCAGAGTGAAAGAAGAGGAAGACGCGTTCAGAGTGAAAGAGGAAGAGGATGTTACAGTAAAAGAAGAGGAAGACGCGTTCAGAGTGAAAGAGGAGGAGGATGTTACAGTGAAAGAAGAGGAAGACGCGTTCAGAGTGAAAGAGGAGGAGGATGTTACAGTGAAAGAAGAGGAAGACGCGTTCAGAGTGAAAGAGGAGGAGGATGTTACAGTGAAAGAAGAGGAAGACGCGTTCAGAGTGAAAGAGGAGGAGGATGTTACAGTGAAAGAAGAGGAAGACGCGTTCAGAGTGAAAGAGGAGGATATAGTTTTTGGAGTGGAGGAGGGGAAGGTTACGGTCACATTGAAAGAAGGAGAAGAGAAGCCTGGAGATCTGATTAACAACAGTACATACAGTAAGCACTATCTTAAAAAACGGGCACAAACTCTGTTGTTGAACTATTGTGAATATTCTACACTTGAATATGTTTCTGACCTGCATGCAATTACTACATTTGCAGAGACCTGCATACAATTACTACACCTCATCTGCAGAGACCTGCATGCTCAAATCAAATAACATTTTATTGGTCGCATACATATGTTTAGCAGATGTTATTGCGGGTGTAGTGAAATGCATGTGTTCCTAGCTCCAACAGTGCAGTAGTATCTAACAATTCACAACAATACACATGCGTCTAAAAAGTAAAATAATGGAATTAAAAAATATATAAATATTAGGACGAGCAATGTCGGAGTGGCATTGACTAGAATACAGTAGAATACAGTATATACATATGAAATGAGTAAAACAGTATGTAAACATGACTAAAGTGAACAGTGTTCCATTATTAAAGTGACCAGTGCATTCGGAAAGTATTCAGACCCCTTCACTTGTTCCACATTTTGTTACGTTACAGCCTTATTCTAAAATGGAGTACCCCATAATTACAAAGCAAAAACAGGTTTTTATAAATTTTTGCAGTATAAGAAATGAGTACGGATAATAAATAATACACTGAACGAAAAGATAAATTCAACAATTTCAAAGATTTTACTGAGTTACAGTTAATATAAGGAAATCAATCAATTGAAATAAATAAACTAGACCAGCCCTTCGGGGCTTTTTAAATAAATAAACTAGACCAGCCCTTCGGGGCTTTTTTTCCCCCTCCTGCACATACTGTTGTAGTTTTTTTTTTACTGTTACAAACTGTCTTTCTATTTCTGCTAATAAACTAAACTGCTTGTATATATTCATAAAGCTAAGAACATTAGCAACTTCATAGTTAAGAACACTATAACAATATGGAAGACAATGAAACGTATTCTACAAGAACCAATATGACTCTAAAGAAACACAACCTTATGGAACAATCCTTGGAGAGCTTTTCAGAATTCACTGATAAATTGGTCCACACATGGAAATCTAAAGGCATAGAAAACCGTAAATGACTTGGTAATAGGAAATGCATTTATTTCCATGACAGAATTAAAAAGCAACTTTGAACTGACCAATGTAGATATTTTTTTAATACATGCAACTTAAAGGTTTCATATCAGGAAAATGTCGATTTTAAATCTTTTGGACATCGGAAAAGTCTTGAGGGAATCCTATTTGAGTCAGACAAGGATATTCCTATAATAGGTCATATATACAAAACCTTGCAGGGATCCGACTGACAACCGCTGGAACCAAGACTTACAAAGAAGATGGAAGGAGTGTTGGGACGGTTAACATATGCATTACCCGTTGACTATTGTGAATAACTAACGGCTATCAACCAATCAGCATCCAGAATCCAAAGGAACAGTTTTCTAATGAGGGATCCTTATTGTTGTTGTACTTTTATTGAAACAGGAAGTCACCATTGAGACCAGGGTCTCTTTCACAAGGGAGCCCTGCACATAACATTGACAAGACCAAATCAATTCAAAAACAGACTACAATACCAGCACAATCTATCACCATCCAGAACAACAGCCACTTCCTCAGCAACTAGTTTCCCTATCAATATTTGAATTGCCCTGTGTATTTTGCAGTTGGTTCCAGCAAGTCTGGATTAAACCTCATAGGAAGACTGTTTTATCATATGGAGATTTCATTTAGGTCTCTCTGTTTAACCAAATACTCTGTTTGTCTTTGGCAGGAGAGAGACCAGACTCTCACTCTAACAGTGGAAAGGGTCCATCAGGGGAACAAGACCTAGAGACGCCCAAACCAGCGAGACCACACTCCTGCTCCCAGTGTAATAAGAGTTTCACCCTGTTATGGAACCTGAAAAGGCATGAGAGAACACACACAGGAGAGAAGCCTTTCCAATGCTCCCAGTGTGGAAATAGTTTTACACGGTTAGGGACCCTGAAAAAGCATGAGAGAACACACACAGGAGAGAAGCCTTTCCAATGCTCCCAGTGCGGAAATAGTTTTACCCAGTTAGGGACCCTGAAAAGGCATGAGAGAACACACACACTCTTTCCAGTGCGCCCAGTGTGGAACCGGACCTAAAACCGGAAAATAACAAAACATTTGAGGAACAGAAACAGAACCGGTAACGAAAGTGATCTCTACTGTTCTGGAACAGAACCTTTATTTTAAAAGCTTGGGAACTGTTTAATTATGTTATTTTAAAAGTAATTGCCTAGTGAAAATCTCATTTTAAAAAGTTAATATTCTGTTAACTCATACCCAAATAATGTTGTTGACTCATCCTATACTCGTATGTGGCCAAAGCATCAATTGGAGAAAAAACACTTAATAAAACCCAATCTCAAACTTGTATCTAAAACAGACTGTTTCAAAAATGCTTCCTATTTCCTCATAGAGGAGGATGAGCTGGCCAATCAGCGGTCTAGAGGAGGATGAGCTGGCCAATCAGCGGTCTAGAGGAGGATGAGCTGGCCAATCAGCGGTCTAGAGGAGAATGAGCTGGCCAATCAGCGGTCTAGAGGAGGATGAGCTGGCCAATCAGCGGTCTAGAGGAGGATGAGCTGGCCAATCAGCGGTCTAGAGGAGGATGAGCTGGCCAATCAGCGGTCTAGAGGAGGATGAGCTGGCCAATCAGCGGTCTAGAGGGAGGATGAGCTGGCCAATCAGCGGTCTAGAGGAGGATGAGCTGGCCAATCAGCGGTCTAGAGGAGGATGAGCTGGCCAATCAGCGGTCTAGAGGAGGATGAGCTGGCCAATCAGCGGTCTACTCTATTTTTCATGACCTGTATACCCCCACACCATTCCAACGCAGAAAAGCTGCTTTTTAACATACATAAATGACAATTTTTTGGAAGGAAAACCAATTTCACTCATATTGTAAGTAATTATAGGTCATATTTAATAGAAATCTAGAAACACTGGGCAGTTACTTTTAAGTTCCAGGCATTTTCTTACAGTCTCACAGAAATGCCAACGAAGCGCCTATGCAAAGCTCTCACTCAGAAACATCTTCCAGTGTCCGCCTACGAGCTGAAAATCTTTGCCAGTGTGGCCGTTTGCGAACTGCCCCCTCCCCCCCATCGAAGGCAAGGCTACAGTACTGACTTACAAGCTTGATTTCAGAAGATGGGGAGAGAAATTTCAGTCGCGTCTCGCGCCTTACACTTGTTGTCTGTCCATCGAGCATGTAAACAACTAGCTTGCCCGCTCCATAGCAAGCTGCTCTATCCGCACTGATTGGTGAAGTCATTTAATGAGCTAAATGTTTTTTTTAAAGAGTTGCTTTCACATGTTAAGAAAGGAACGATATGTACCGGTACCTTATTTGGGTTTGAACCGGTTCAGAACTTTATTTTGCTGGTCTGAACCGATGACGTATATATAAACCCTGGATTGCTGATGCTATGTATTGTTATTTGGGGTTCGAACCGGTTCAGAACTTTATTTTGCTGGTCGGAACCAATGACTTATATAAACCCTGGATTGCTGATGCTATGTATTGTAATTTGGGGTTCGAACCGGTTCAGAACTTTATTTTGCTGGTCTGAACCAATGACGTATATAAACCCTGGATTGCTGATGCTATGTATTGTTATTTGGGGTTCGAACCGGTTCAGAACTTTATTTTGCTGGTCTGAACCAATGACGTATATAAACCCTGGATTGCTGATGCTATGTATTGTTATTTGGGGTTCGAACCGGTTCAGAACTTTATTTTGCTGGTCTGAACCAATGACGTATATAAACCCTGGATTGCTGATGCTATGTATTGTTATTTGGGGTTCGAACCGGTTCAGAACTTTATTTTGCTGGTCTGAACCAATGACGTATATAAACCCTGGATTGCTGATGCTATGTATTTAGAGGCTTTGAAGCTACCAGTCGGCCATATTGTTACTCCCCAGTAGGAGCAGTCCTCCATAGGAATTAATGGAATTCTACAGTATTTGAATTAAATGTATTTTAAGTATTTTTTGTAGTGGAGACAGTAATATTAGTACTAAAAAAGATTATACTTTAAGGAAGATGTTATATATTTTTCATGTTTTATTTTTATGTTTACCTCACATAATAATAATAATAATAATATGCCATTTAGCAGACGCTTTTATCCAAAGCGACTTACAGTCGTGTGCATACATTTTTATGGATGGATGGTCCCGGGGATCGAACCCACTACCCTGGCGTTACAAGCGCAATGCTCTACCAGCTGAGCTACAGAGGACCACAGTAATGTATAAGTTTAAGCATTAAGGCGTCTGATAGAGGATAAAGGTGTAAAGACGTAATAAATACATTTCTATAGCTTCCAATGATGGAGGAGTTCCAAGATGGCTGCTGGGTGGCTTCAATACAGCGCCCCCTGTCAGTCATCCAGGGAACACATCATTGGCTCGGAACAGTGGAACGGAACCAACTTCTTGGGGGTTCTTTTTTTAGAATGGAATTTCGATTCCAACCCCCTGGGGTGTATTCATTACAGTAATTCTGCTGCAAAACGTATCTTAAAACGGAAGCAAACGGAACAAAACGGGGATGGGGATTTGTCCGATAGAAACTCCAAACAGCTGCAGAGATTCCGTTGTGCAACTGAATCGGCGGAATGAATACACCCGGTTAGGGAGCCTGAAAACACATGAGAGAATACACAGAGGAGAGGATAAGGCCTACCACTGCTCCCAGTGTGGAAAGTGTTTCAGTCAGTTAGGGAACCTAATTTTGGAAATACATTTTCCCGGACAGAGGATCTGAAATCACATGAGAGAATAGAGAGGCTGTGTTCTGACTTATGTTTTTGACTGAGAATTTGTGTTTGTGTTTATGCCACATTAAATCATATTGTTTATATGAAATCATTAAAATAGGCCCACTTTTGTTTTAGTTTTTTCCTCTTCAGACATGATCAAATAAGATTAACATTTTTAAATGTGTATTTTGCTTTGATTATTGATTTGGATTGATTGAATACAAGTATGAACCCTTATATGTTCGTTATATGATTTGGATATTTTAAAATATAAATGATTAAGTGGATGAATAGAATGTGTATTTTTTTAATTATAACCTTAACCTCATGAATTTAGTTGTGTTTCATTGAGTTAATTTGTGTTCTAGTCTTCAAGCTAAAGGTGTTTAAAAATGTGATGACGTTGTTATGACGACGTCGGTAAGTTGTTGAGATGCAGAACATTCACTAGCTACCTCATCAATGTTCCCAAAAGTACAGATGCTGATTGTAAAATGTGGAGCGCCACTAGTGGGCGTTCATTATATACATCTATGTATTGTAACGTCATAGAGCTAAATGCTTATTTAGATATGATCTGTTTGTTTGACTGAATGAATGCAGATGTGTAGTAGGCTATGTTTATTTTATTTTACTCTCATACAAAAATCTGAACTAATCAAACAACTCTTGCTTCTCTTAGTATGTCTCAATACAATAAGGTTAGCTGTTTAGTTAAATAAATTAAAAAATAAACTTTTGGTCTGGGAAAAAATAACTTTTCCATCAACTTCCGGGTCAGTAGCTTCAGCCCAACATCACACACACACACACACACACACCAACTGACACTCACACACACACACACACACACACACACACACACACACACCAACTGACACTCACAAGGGCCTCATTGACTATTCTCCGGCAAGCTACCCGGGACAGGGCTAATAACAGCCCATATTTAATATATGTAGCCTTAGAAAGGTTCATGAAATCAATAACTTACTAACATCGGATAACATTCATATACTGGCCATCTCTGAAACTCACTTAGATAATTCATTTGATGATACAGTGGTAGCAATACAAGGATATAACATCTACAGAAAAGACAGGAATGCCTGTAGGGGAGGTGTTGCTGTATACGTTCAGAGCCATATTCCTGTAAAGCTTAGAGAGGATCTCATGTCAAATGTTGTTAGTGTTGTGGTTGCAAGGTCACCTGCCTCATCTAAAGCCTCTTCTTTTGGGGTGCTGCTATAGGGCCACCAAGAGCTAACCGTCAGTATTTGGATCATGTGTGTGCAATGCTTGGATAGTGCGTGTGATGTTAACAGAGAGGTCTATTTTTTCTGGGTGACCCTGAACATTGACTGGTTCGCCATTAGCTGTCCTCTTGAGGAAGTATTGCTCCTTATCTTATCTAATGCTGCTGACGCACATCATATATGACTACACCAGGGTCACTGGTAACTTCCGGCTTTTAAAAGGTTGAGGTTAGCTCAAATTCTTAGCGACCCTGAGCGATGACGACTTTTTTTTGGATTGGTTCTCATATGCGCGCTATTTGCATGCGCAACGCCCCACACTGTCCTCGTCAATTTTGGCTAGAGAGGTTAGCAAGCCAAGCTAAAGTTAGGCTAGCCGGCTAATACTGCGGCGAGGAAAGACTCGGGTGATGGAGCTTTTCCGAAAAGGAGATAGAGAGACGACCCTGCCACATAGTAACGAACCATTTAGAGATTAAAATAGGAGCAGCTAGAAGCATTTAGAGATTAAAATAGGAGCAGCTAGAAGCATTTAGAGATTAAAATAGGAGCAGCTAGAAGCATTTAGAGATTAAAATAGGAGCAGCTAGAAGCATTTAGAGATTAAAATAGGAGCAGCTAGAAGCATTTAGAGATTAAAATAGGAGCAGCTAGAAGCATTTAGAGATTAAAATAGAAGGAGCTAGAAGCATTTAGAGATTAAAATAGGAGCAGCTAGAAGCATTTAGAGATTAAAATAGGAGCAGCTAGAAGCATTTAGAGATTAAAATAGGAGCAGCTAGAAGCATTTAGAGATTAAAATAGGAGCAGCTAGAAGCATTTAGAGATTAAAATAGGAGCAGCTAGAAGCATTTAGAGATTAAAATAGGAGCAGCTAGAAGCATTTAGAGATTAAAATAGGAGCAGCTAGAAGCATTTAGAGATTAAAATAGGAGCAGCTAGAAGCATTTAGAGATTAAAATAGGAGCAGCTAGAAGCATTTAGAGATTAAAATAGGAGCAGCTAGAAGCATTTTGAGTGTTTGTGTGAGAGGAGGCTGTATTAGCAGTCTTGCCAGTGGGCTTTGGGGAAAATACTCATTTACCAGCTAGCTAGCTACTTTTAGCTTTAGCTCCAAAGCAATATCAGTTCACATTGGCTGGTAGTGACCATAACAATACCAGTTCCCATTGGCTGTAGTGACCATAACACTGTGGCAATAAAGTAATTTATAAGAGATCTTACAAAATGTTTTCTCAGGACTCTTTTGTTGAAGCTGTAAAACATTTATGTTGGTCTGATGTGTATGAGGAAGTGAATCCAGATGCAGCACTGGAAGTATTTGTAAAACTATTCTTGCCAATTGTTGCCAAGCAGCTGTTAAGACGTTAACTGTGAAAACTGTTAGAGCTCCCTAGATTGATGATGAACTGAACAAATGTATGGTTCTATGGAGGCCGTCATTGTAAATAGGAATCTGTCTTTAATTGACTTGCCTAGTTACATTAAGGTTAAATAAATAAAATACAAATAAATAATGCAAAAGAGGGGGTAAACAAGTCGGGCTGCTTCAGCTGATTGGTTGATTTATACATACTGTCAATTTAGACAAGTCGGGCTGCTTCAGCTGATTGGTTGATTTATACATACTGTCAATTTAGACAAGTCGGGCTGCTCAGCTGATTGGTTGATTTATACATTCTGTCAATTTAGACATTTTGTGACTGAACTTAACAAAAGTAAGAATACATTATACAGTGGCTTGTGAAAGTATTCACCCCCCTTGGCATTTTTCCTATTTTGTTGCCTTACAACCTGGAATTAAAATTGATTTGGGGGGGGTTGTATCATTTGATTTACACAACATGCCTACCACTTTGAAGATGCAAAATATTTTTTTTTGTGAAACAAACAAGAAATAAGACCAAAAAACAGAAAACTTGAGCGTGCATAACTATTCACCCCCCCAAAGTCAATACTTTGCAGAGCCACCTTTTGCAGCAATTACAGCAGCAAGTCTCTTGGGGTATGTCTCTATAAGCTTGGCACATCCAGCCACTGGGATTTTTGCCCATTCTTCAAGGCAAAACTGCTCCTTCAAGTTGGATGTGTTCCGCTGGTGTACAGCAATCTTTAAGTCATACCACAGATTCTCAATTGGATTGAGGTCTGGGCTTTGACTAGGCCATTCCAAGACATTTAAATGTTTTCCCTTAAACCACTCAAGTGGTGCTTTAGCAGTATGCTTAGGGTCATTGTCCTGCTGGAAGGTGAACCTCCGTCCCAGTCTCAAATCTCTGGAAGACTGAAACAGGTTTCCCTCAAGAAATTCCCTGTATTTAGTGCAATCCATCATTCCTTCAATTCTGACCAGTTTCCCCGTCCCTGCCGATGAAAAACTTCCCCACAGCATGATGCTGCCACCACCATGCTTCACTGTGGGGATTTTGTTCTCGGGGTGATGAGAGGTGTTGGGTTTGCGCCAGACATAGCGTTTTCCTTGATGGCCTAAAAGCGTTTTGGTGGGCGGCCCTCTCTTGGCAGGTTTGTTGTGGTAAACAAGTCGGGCTGCTCATCTGATTGGTTGATTTATACATACTGTCAATTTAGACAAGTCAGGCCGCTCAGCTGATTGGTTGATTTATACATACTGTCAATTTAGACAAGTCGGGCTGCTCAGCTGATTGGTTGACATACTGTCAATTTAGACATTTAGTGACTGAACTTTACAAAAATAACAATAAATTATATTACCAAACCAAGATAAATTAAATAAAACACATATATTATTTTGGAGTACCTTAAATGATATCAGGGGCAGAAAACCCAGTTAATCTCCATCGTTCATTGAAGTTGATGAGTCATTTAAAACAAACCCTTTTGATATGGCCATTCATTTCCATGACTATTTCACAAGTAAAGTGGAAACACTCAGAAGGGAAATGACAACATTGAACAGTGAACCATCATATCTTTTTTTGTATAAAAGATCAAATAATGAAAGAGAAGGATTGCTGTTTTGAATTTGGTCGAGTTAGCGTGGGAGAGGTGGAAAACGTGTTATCTATCAATAATGATAAACCACCAGGTATAGACAAGCTAGATGGAAAACTATTGAGAACGGTAGCAGACTGTACTGCCACCCCTATTTGCTATACTGTATACTTTTTCATATTTACCTTAACCCTCCCGTTGTGTTGCTCTGACCAAGGTCCCCACTGAGCAGTAACTGGTTACATTAAGCTAGATGGAAGCTAGATGGGAAACCATTGAGGACGGTAGCAGACTGTACTGCCAGCCCTATTTGCTAGACTGTATACTTTTTCATATTTACCTTAACCCTCCCGTTGTGTTGCTCTGACCAAGGTCCCCACTGAGCAGTAACTGGTTACATTAAGCTAGATGGAAGCTAGATGGGAAACCATTGAGGACTGTAGCAGACTGTATTGCCACCCCTATTTGCTATACTGAATACTTTTTCATATTTACCTTAACCCTCCCGTTGTGTTGCTCTGACCAAGGTCCCCACTGAGCAGTAACTGGTTACATTAAGCTAGATGGAAGCTAGATGGGAAACCATTGAGAACGGTAGCAGACTGTATTGCCACCCCTATTTGCTATACTGTATACTTTTTCATATTTACCTTAAAACCAGGAAAGCAGATAACGTGGGCAACCTTTTTTGTATTTTGTACCAGTTTCCGTCTCTGTACTAAAGCATGGTCTTCAAGCTATGGAAGAGGTCAAAACATTTAATAATAATTGATTGGAACTTCTAGAAAAGTGCCAGGTAATTCCAATCAATTATTATTATTATTATTATTATTATTATTATTAAATGTTTTGACCTCTTGCAACTGCAAGGCTATAAAAAAATATCTGATTTCCACTTTACATTTAGAACGGTTAGTTGTATTATTATAGTTATTAAATAACCACATAATTGATGGATCAATGGATAAAAGAAAATGCATGTCTCTTGTCTGCCCTGCAAGCCGGTCGGCATACGCGTCATCACACTCCCTCATCTGATTGGTCATTTTCCGAGAACAGTTAAATTGGTTTAAGTGTCATCACACGAGTAGGCGGGCCTTCTGACTTTGTGACTTTTAGCGTGTAATATTTATGGCCAATATTAATATATATATATATATATATTTGATTTAAGTTGATTGGCCACTCTTTAATGAGCAGCGACGCCCTCTGTGTGTAAACTCTGTGGATTTGGAAGCCATACATGCTGCCGAGCAGAATGGTACCACCTTTTACTGACACAACGTCCAGGTGATTATGTACGGTGCAAAAAATAAACATTTACATTTTTGTCGACGCTCTTATCCAGAGCGACTTACAGTTAGTGAATACATTATTTTTTTTTCTTCCTTTTTTTAATACTGGGCCCCCATGGGAATCGAACCCACAACCCTGGCGTTGCAAACGCTCTACCAACTGAGCTACATCCCTGCCGGCCATTCCCTCCCCTACCCTGGACGACGCTGGGCCAATTGTGCGCCGCCCATGAGTCTCCTGGTCGCGGCCGGCTGCGACAGAGCCTGGATTCGAACCAGGATCTCTAGTGGCACAGTTAGCACTGCGATGCAGTGCCTTAGACCACTGCGCCACTCAGTGGATAGGAGTACACACACAAAATAAACAAATATTGACCATTTAGATTAAAAAATATAACAATAAACAAATAAATCACATATAATTTCCCATCATTTTCTCCCTAATTATTCATTTAGAAAGTATACAGGACAGGACTCTTATGCTGAAGGATTAAAAAAATCCGTGACCCGGAAGTACTTAGTTAAACTTTATCGTTTCACAGTGGTCTAGTCAGTCACCTCGGTGGCGTGCTAGCCAACATAGCCGAAACATTGGAGCTCTGTAGACGCTTTCGGTCTATATTTGCCTTCTGTGTTTTAAACTTCTTTCGTGTAGCTAGTTGCCCCATTTAAGTTAACATTTACGTTGTTAGTCAGGTAGCTAGCTGGCTTGCTATGTTAGCTTAGCACCAGGCTACTCGTTAATCGTAACTAGCAATCTAGCTAACATCCCCGACCATGAGCTCACTAAGCTACTCTCCTCCTGCTAAAGAAGAGGAGGTCTGCTGGACGGAGAAAGAAGCTCTGGGGCTGAACATTGTCGTAAAAGAAGAACAAGAGGATGCTTTCGGAATGAAAAATGAGAAAGATGCAGAGGATGTTCCAGTGACAGAAGAGAAAGAACACTTTAGAGTGAAAGAGGAAGAGGGGATAGAGGCTGTCACAGTGGAAGAGGAGGAGGTAGAAGCTTTCAGAATGAAAAAGGAGGAAGAGGAGGCTGTTACATTGAAAGAAGAAGAGGAGGATGTTATAGTGAAAGAAGAGATACCCCCCTCTTCCTCTCCAGAAGATTATATCTTAAGAAAAGAGGAGGAAGACGTTTTGGGAGATGAAGAGGAGGAGGAGGAGGAGGAGGAGGAGGAGGAGGAAGGAGAAGAAGAGGAGACTGAAGATCTGATTAACACCAGTGAGTACTGTCTTAAAAGCAGGGTCACAAACTGCACTTGTTGAAATAATGTATCGTTTTAATATATGGCTCTGGGCCTAGCCATTGATTCTCGGAGAATATAACTTATAAATATCCTCAGAACATGGAGGTACTTCCATTAGGCTGAACCTGAGACATGAGACTGTTATGAAAAGCGCTATAGAAATGTAATACATTATTATTATGCAGAGTTGGGCCAACTTTCAGAACGTTCCATATTGTTCCGATTCTAGACGTTCAGTTTAAATATTCCCCATGTATTGTTAATGGGGCGCAAACATGGCTGGCATAATGTCATGTAAGTGCACAAGGGATGTGGTCCTCTGTAGCTCAGCTGGTAGAGCACGGCGCTTGTAACGCCGCCAGGGTAGTGGGTTCGATCCCCGGGACCACCCATACGTAAAAATGTATGCGCACATGACTGTAAGTCGCGTTGGATAAAAGTGTCTGCTAAATGGCATATTATTATTATGTGACAAATGTACAATTTCTCTTCATGTTTAAAGTGCAATTTATTGATCTGAATTCACAATTCAGATGTGGTTCTGTGTATGACCTCTAGTTCAATCTACCACTGTCCCGGCTACCTACCGGTCGTCACTAGTTACCACAGCCACAAAGTCTAAGCGTTTCTCAAATGTATCTTCTTGAAATGTGATTTTAAACCTAACCTTAACCACACAGCTAACCTTATGCCTAACCTTAAATTAACCTTAAAATATATATATTTTTTGTTGTTTTCGTTAATTTGACTTTGTGGCTGTGGTAACTAGTGGAACCCCCTACCAGACAGTGCTCACCTTAATGCTGTACCCCACTCAGCAACGATGGTATTAATGCCTCCATGTTCTCTGTTGTCAGTACATACTAAATGTTCTCTGTTGTCAATACATACTAAATGTTCTCTGTTGTCAATACATACTAAATGTTCTCTGTTGTCAGTACATACTAAATGTTCTCTGTTGTCAGTACATACTAAATGTTCTCTGTTGTCAGTACATACTAAATGTTCTCTGTTGTCAGTACATACTAAATGTTCTCTGTTGTCAGTACATACTAAATGTTCTCTGTTGTCAGTACATACTAAATGTTCTCTGTTGTCAGTACATACTAAATGTTCTCTGTTGTCAGTACATACTAAATGTTCTCTGTTGTCAGTACATACTAAATGTTCTCTGTTGTCAGTACATACTAAATGTTCTCTGTTGCGTGTCTCTCCTCCATGTTCTCTGTTGCGTGTCTCTCCTCCATGTTCTCTGTTGTCAGTACATACTAAATGTTCTCTGTTGTCAGTACATACTAAATGTTCTCTGTTGTCAGTACATACTAAATGTTCTCTGTTGCGTGTCTCTCCTCCATGTTCTCTGTTGCGTGTCTCTCCTCCATGTTCTCTGTTGTCAGTACATACTAAATGTTCTCTGTTGCGTGTCTCTCCTCCATGTTCTCTGTTGCGTGTCCATACTACATGTTCTCTGTTGCGTGTCTCTCCTCCATGTTCTTTTGCGTGTCTCTCCTCCATGTTCTCTGTTGTGTTCTCTGTTGCGTGTACAAGTACGTACTTCATGTCCCATTTCTCATTGCAGTGATGGCTCATTGTGATGGCTCATTGTGATGGCTCTTTGCAGTGATGGCTCATGTGATGGCTCAGTGATGTACAGTGCATTCGGTTTTTAGACATTTTTGCTAATTTATAAAAAATGGAAATATGACATTTACATAAGTATTACTTTGAGTCTTCTTGGGTATGACGCTACATGCGTGGCACACCTGTATTTGTGGAGTTTCTCCCATTCTTCTCTGCAGATCCTCTCAAGCTCTGTCAGCTTGGATGGGGAGCATAGATGCACAGCTTTTTTCAGGTCTCTCCAGAAACGTTCAATCAGGTTCAATTCCGTGCTCAAGGACATTGAGACTTGTCCCGAAGCCACTCCTGCGTTGTCTTTGCTGTGTGCTTAGGGTCATTGTCCTGTTGGAAGGTGAACCTTCACCCCAGTCTGAGGTCTTGAGCACTCTGGAGCAGGTTTTCATCAAGGATCTCTCTGTACTTTGCCCCATTCATCTTTCCCTCGATCCTGAGTAGTCTCCCAGTCCCTGCCGCTGAAAAACATTCCCACAGCATGATTTTGCCACCAGCATGCTTCACCGTAGGGATGTTATCAATTTTCCTGCAGACGTGACGCTTGGCATTGAGGCCAAAGAGTTCAATCTTGGTTTCATCAGACCAGAGAATCTTGTTTCTCATGGTCTGAGAGTCCTTTAGGTGCCTTTTGGCAAACTCCAAGTGGGCTGTCATGTGCCTTTTACTGAGGAGTGGCTTCCGTCTGGCCACTCTACCATAAAGGCCTCATTGGTGGAGTGCTGCAGAAATGGTTGGCCTTCTGGAAGGTTCTCCCAGGATGATCAATGGAAACAGGATGCAACTGAGCTCAATTTCGAGTCTCATAGCAAAGGGTCTGAATACTTATGTAAATAAGGTATTTCTGTTTTTGAAACCTGTTTTCGCTTTGTCATTATGGGGTATTGTGTGTAGATTGCTGAGTATTTTTTATTTATTTAATCCATTTTAGAATAAGGCTGTAGTGGAAAAAGTCAAGGGGTCTGAATACTTTCCGAAGGCCATTGCCCCAACTGTTGACCAGACGATGATAGAGCTGCAATCTGACCTCGTTACCTTACAGAAAGGTTGGTTTAAAATGTGTACTTAATACGGACAAGACTAAATACATGTTGTTCTCTCAAGAATGTTTCAGATGGACTATATACACTGCTCAAAAAAATAAAGGGAACACTTAAATAACACATCCTAGATCTGAATGAATGAAATAATCTTATTAAATACTTTTTTCTTTACATAGTTGAATGTGCTGACAACAAAATCACACAGATTATCAATGGAAATCAAATTTATCAACCCATGGAGGTCTTGATTTGGAGTCACCCTCAAAATTAAAGTGGAAAACCACACTACAGGCTGATCCAACTTTGATGTAATGTCCTTAAAACAAGTCAAAATGAGGCTCAGTAGTGTGTGTGGCCTCCACGTGCCTGTATGAACTCCCTACAACGCCTGGGCATGCTCCTGATGAGGTGGCGGATGGTCTCCTGAGGGATCTCCTCCCAGACCTGGACTAAAGCATCCGCCAACTCCTGGACAGTCTGTGGTGCAACGTGGCATTGGTGGATGGAGCGAGACATGATGTCCCAGATGTACTCAATTGGATTCAGGTCTGGGGAACGGGCGGGCCAGTACATAGCATCAATGCCTTCCGCTTGCAGGAACTGCTGACACACCCCAGCCACATGAGGTCTAGCATTGTCTTGCATTAGGAGGAACCCAGGGCCAACCGCACCAGCATATGGTCTCACAAGGGGTCTGAGGATCTCATCACGGTACCTAATGGCAGTCAGGCTACCTCTGGCGAGCACATGGAGGGCTGTGCGGCCCCCCAAAGAAATGCCACCCCACACCATGACTGACCCACCGCCAAACCGGTCATGCTGGAGGATGTTGCAGGCAGCAGAACGTTCTCCACGGCGTCTCCAGACTCTGTCACGTCTGTCACGTGCTCAGTGTGAACCTGCTTTCATCTGTGAAGAGCACAGGGCGCCAGTGGCGAATTTGCCAATCTTGGTGTTCTCTGGCAAATGCCAAACGTCCTGCACGGTGTTGGGCTGTAAGCACAACCCCCACCTGTGGACGTCGGGCCCTCACACCACCCTCATGGAGTCTGTTTCTGACCGTTTGAGCAGACACATGCACATTTGTGGCCTGCTGGAGGTCATTTTGCAGGGCTCTGGCAGTGCTCCTCCTTGCACAAAGGCGGAGGTAGCGGTCCTGCTGCTGGGTTGTTGCCCTCCTACGGCCTCCTCCACGTCTCCTGATGTACTGGCCTGTCTCCTGGTAGTGCCTCCATGCTCTGGACACTATGCTGACAGACACAGCGAACCTTCTTGCCACAGCTCTCATTGATGTGCCATCCTGGATGAGCTGCACTACCTGAGCCACTTGTGTGGGTTGTAGACTCCGTCTCATGCTACCACTAGAGTGAAAGCACCGCCAGCATTCAAAAGTGACCAAAACATCAGCCAGGAAGCATAGGAACTGAGAAGTGGTCTGTGGTCACCACCTGCAGAACCACTTCTTTATTGGGGGTGTCTTGCTAATTGCCTATAATTTCCACCTGTTGTCTATTCCATTTGCACAATAGCATGTGAAATGTATTGTCAATCAGTGTTGAAGTGACCTACGGGACTTTAATGAGGACCAGCCGACCTTTTGATGCAGTGGTGAGTATCAGAACTGTCACCAGTGATAAAACAAATGGCGCCACGGTAGACGGCAACCAAAGGTGTAAGAGTGTAATCAGTGTTGCTTCCTAAGTGGACAGTTTGATTTCACAGAAGTGTGATTGACTTGGAGTTACATTGTGTTGTTTAAGTGTTCCCTTTATTTTTTCGAGCAGTGTATTTATTCATTGGATGGTTCTCCCATTTCCACCTATAAATATCTGGGCATTTGGATTGACAAAGACTTAATGTTTTAAAAAACATACGGATGAGCTAGTTAAAAAGCTCAGATTTAAAGTGGGCCTTTTTTTTTATAGATCTTGCGTCTCCCAAAACAGCAGGAAGCAGATTGTACCGTCAACTTTCCTGCCAGTTCTTCGTGACACCATTTAGCAGACTGCAGCAGCCACTACTCTTACACCTTTGGTTGCCGTCTACCGTGGCGCCATTTGTTTTTATCACTGGTGACAGTTCTGATACTCACCACTGCATCCTGTATCAAAAGGTCGGCTGGTCCTCATTAAAGTCCCGTAGGTCACTTCATTACTCCTTTTTTATTTACAAAGCCTTGCTACACAAGCTTCCAACTTACCTAGCTTCATTGCTAATGTATAAAAGAATGAGCTCTCAGGGTTGGTTAACTCTTGAGGTCCCTCTGGTCTCAACCAATTTAGGTAAATCCTTCTTTAGTTTTATTGCCTCCCATCGTTGGAATAACAACCTAAATGACAGAGTGACAAGAAGGAAGCCTGTTCAGAATAACAATATTCCAAAACATGCATCCTGTTTGCTACAAGGCACTAAAATAATACTGCAAAGAAATAGGGCAAAGTGTTATGAAATCAACACATAAAGACACTTCATCATTTCAAACCCTTCATTCTGGGTTATACAATCTAATTAGTACGGTAATTCTATCATAATAAAGGTTATAAATGTTTACACAATAAAACAATCAAGGTCTAAATAGAACAGGCGAGACAGCATATTAATCATTCATCGCCAATGATTGCACAAGTGCCCCCTTGACCTGCCAAAAGATAGTCATGAGCCTCTCTGTTTTTCTGTACGTCTCTAGAGATCTCCCAAATTTGGTCCAGGGCACATTACATTTACATTTACATTTAAGTCATTTAGCAGACGCTCTTATCCAGAGCGACTTACAGGAGCAATTAGGGTTAAGTGCCTTGCTCAAGGGCACATTTACGTCATTTAGCAGACGCTCTAGTCCAGAGCGACTCACAAATTGATGCATTCACCCTATAGCCAGTGGGATAACCACTTTACAATTTTTTTTTGGGGGGGTAGAAGGATTACTTTATCCTATCCCAGGTATTCCTTAAAGAGGTGGGGTTTCAAATGTCTCCGGAAGGTGGTGAGTGACTCCGCTGACATTGTTGGTCATAGTCTTTTAAAAGGCCTTTTTCCTTATCAATGCTATAGCAAAGTTCATCACTTAACCGGACACAACCCAGGGCCCAGCAGGGCTCTCCTTCCTTCTACTTCTGGGCCTCTACTCCGGGCCGGCGTTGGTCCCTTTCGCTCAGGACTCCTTTTTACTTTGACTCCGGCCACAAATACATTTGCATTATACTTAGGTAGGTCACATCCACACCACTCCATGTGCATCCTATATATGTATCTTCAACGGTTCCTCTGTAGTCTCTGTAGTCACCACAGTTCCCATATTCTATATAGGCTCTATAGCCCCTCTAGTCCTGCCGCTTCTATACTTAGGTATTCCCATCCACACCACTCCATGTGCCATCCTATATGTATCTTAGGTATTCCCATCCACACCACTCCATGTGCCATCCTATATGTATCTTAGGTATTCCCATCCACACCACTCCATGTCCATCCTATATGTATCTTAGGTATTCCCATCCACACCACTCCATGTCCATCCTATATGTATCTTAGGTATTCCCATCCACACCACTCCATGTGCCATCCTATATGTATCTTAGGTATTCCCATCCACACCACTCCATGTGCCATCCTATATGTATCTTAGGTATTCCCATCCACACCACTCCATGTGCCATCCTATATGTATCTTAGGTATTCCCATCCACACTACTCCATGTGCCATCCTATATGTATCTTAGGTATTCCCATCCACACCACTCCATGTGCCATCCTATATGTATCTTAGGTATTCCCATCCACACCACTCCATGTGCCATCCTATATGTATCTTAGGGTATTCCCATCCACACCACTCCATGTGCCATCCTATATGTATCTTAGGTATTCCCATCCACACCACTCCATGTGCCATCCTATATGTATCTTAGGTATTCCCATCCACACCACTCCATGTGCCATCCTATATGTATCTTAGGTATTCCCATCCACACCACTCCATGTGCCATCCTATATGTATCTTAGGTATTCCCATCCACACCACTCCATGTGCCATCCTATATGTATCTTAGGTATTCCCATCCACACCACTCCATGTGCCATCCTATATGTATCTTAGGTATTCCCATCCACACCACTCCATGTGCCATCCTATATGTATCTTAGGTATTCCCATCCACACCACTCCATGTGCCATCCTATATGTATCTTAGGTATTCCCATCCACACCACTCCATGTGCCATCCTATATGTATCTTAGGTATTCCCATCCACACCACTCCATGTGCCATCCTATATGCATCTTAGGTATTCCCATCCACACCACTCCATGTGCCATCCTATATGTATCTTAGGTATTCCCATCCACACCACTCCATGTGCCATCCTATATGTATCTTAGGTATTCCCATCCATACCACTCCATGTGCCATCCTATATGTATCTTAGGTATTCCCATCCACACCACTCCATGTGCCATCCTATATGTATCTTAGGTATTCCCATCCACACCACTCCATGTGCCATCCTATATGTATCTTAGGTATTCCCATCCACACCACTCCATGTGCCATCCTATATGTATCTTAGGTATTCCCATCCACACCACTCCATGTGCCATCCTATATGTATCTTAGGTATTCCCATCCACACCACTCCATGTGCCATCCTATATGTATTTTAGGTATTTCCATCCACACCACTCCATGTGCCATCCTATATGTATCTTAGGTATTCCCATCCACACCACTCCATGTGCCATCCTATATGTATCTTAGGTATTCCCATCCACACCACTCCATGTGCATCCTATATGTATCTTAGGTATTCCCATCCACACCACTCCATGTGCCATCCTATATGTATCTTAGGTATTCCCATCCACACCACTCCATGTTCCATCCTATATGTATCTTAGGTATTCCCATCCACACCACTCCATGTGCCATCCTATATGTATCTTAGGTATTCCCATCCACACCACTCCATGTGCTATCCTATATGTATCTTAGGTATTCCCATCCACACCACTCCATGTGCATCCTGTATGTATCTTAGGTATTCCCATCCACACCACTCCATGTGCCATCCTATATGTATCTTAGGTATTCCCATCCACACCACTCCATGTGCCATCCTATATGTATCTTAGGTATTCCCATCCACACCACTCCATGTGCCATCCTATATGTATCTTAGGTATTCCCATCCACACCACTCCATGTGCATCCTATATGTATCTTAGGTATTCCCATCCACACCACTCCATGTGCATCCTATATGTATCTTAGGTATTCCCATCCACACCACTCCATGTGCCATCCTATATACAGTGGGGGAAAAAAGTATTTAGTCAGCCACCAATTGTGCAAGTTCTCCCACTTAAAAAGATGAGAGAGGCCTGTAATTTTCATCATAGGTACACGTCAACTATGACAGACAAAATGAGAAAAAGAAATCCAGAAAATCACATTCTAGGATTTTTAATGAATTTATTTGCAAATTATGGTGGAAAATAAGTATTTGGTCACCTACAAACAAGCAAGATTTCTGGCTCTCACAGACCTGTAACTTCTTCTTTAAGAGGCTCCTCTGTCCTCCACTCGTTACCTGTATTAATGGCACCTGTTTGAACTTGTTATCAGTATAAAAGACACCTGTCCACAACCTCAAACAGTCACACTCCAAACTCCACTATGGCCAAGATCAAAGAGCTGACAAAGGACACCAGAAACAGAATTGTAGACCTGCACCAGGCTGGGAAGACTGAATCAGCAATAGGTAAGCAGCTTGGTTTGAAGAAATCAACTGTGGGAGCAATTATTAGGAAATGGAAGACATACAAGACCACTGATAATCTCCCTCGATCTGGGGCTCCACGCAAGATCTCACCCCGTGGGGTCAAAATGATCACAAGAACGGTGAGCAAAAATCCCAGAACCACACGGGGGGACCTAGTGAATGACCGGCAGAGAGCTGGGACCAAAGTAACAAAGCCTACCATCAGTAACACACTACGCCGCCAGGGACTCAAATCCTGCAGTGGCAGACGTGTCCCCCTGCTTAAGCCAGTACATGTCCAGGCCCGTCTGAAGTTTGCTAGAGTGCATTTGGATGATCCAGAAGAGGATTGGGAGAATGTCATATGGTCAGATGAAACCAAAATATAACTTTTTGGTTAAAAAAACTCAACTCGTCGTGTTTGGAGGACAAAGAATGCTGAGTTCCATCCAAAGAACACCATACCTACTGTGAAGCATGGGGGTGGAAACATCATGCTTTGGGGCTGTTTTTCTGCAAAGGGACCAGGACGACTGATCCGTGTAAAGGAAAGAATGAATGGGGCCATGTTTTGTGAGATTTTGAGTGAAAACCTCCAAGGGCATTGAAGATGAAACGTGGCTGGGTCTTTCAGCATGACAATGATCCCAAATACACCGCCTGGGCAACGAAGGAGTGGCTTCGTAAGAAGCATTTCAAGGTCCTGGAGTGGCCTAGCCAGTCTCCAGATCTCAACCCCATAGAAAATCTTTGGAGGGAGTTGAAAGTCCGTGTTGCCCAGCGACAGCCCCAAAACATCACTGCTCTAGAGGAGATCTGCATGGAGGAATGGGCCAAAATACCAGCAACAGTGTGTGAAAACCTTGTGAAGAGTTACAGAAAACGTTTGACCTGTGTCATTGCCAACAAAGGGTATATAACAAAGTATTGAGAAACTTTTGTTATTGACCAAATACTTATTTTCCACCATAATTTGCAAATAAATTCATTAAAAATCCTACAATGTGATTTTCTGGAAATTTTTTTCTCATTTTGTCTGTCATAGTTGACGTGTACCTATGATGAAAATTACAGGCCTCTCTCATCTTTTTAAGTGGGAGAACTTGCACAATTGGTGGCTGACTAAATTCTTTTTTTCCCCACTGTATATCTTAGGTATTCCCATCCACACCACTCCATGTGCATCCTATATGTATCTTAGGTATTCCCATCCACACCACTCCATGTGCCATCCTATATGTATCTTAGGTATTCCCATCCACACCACTCCATGTGCCATCCTATATGTATCTTAGGTATTCCCATCTACACCACTCCATTTGCATCCTATATGTATCTTAGGTATTCCCATCCACACCACTCCATGTGCCATCCTATATGTATCTTAGGTATTCCCATCCACACCACTCCATGTGCCATCCTATATGTATCTTCAACGGGTTCCTCTAGCTTCCCAGACACTATGGTACAGTGGTCCCGGACCACATTTAACAATTCCCAGAAATGCCTATAGACCGCTGCTTCCTATACATATAAAACAAACACCCCCCGTGTTCAATAACACCTCGTGCTGTTACTAGTAGTCCCAGACCACTGCTTCCTATACATATAAAACAAACACCCCCCGTGTTCAATAACACCTCGTGCTGTTACTAGTAGTCCCAGACTACGATGGGCGGTGGTGGACGGAAACCCCCCCCCCCCTAGACAACGTTATAGATGGGGGGGAAAAACTCATCTCACGCAGAACTGGAAAACTCAGTTTACATTCCCCCTGACAGCTCTCATTCACTCAGTACATTTTTAAAAGCTCAATTTCCATCTCTTATTGTCCACAGTTCAATCAGCTTAACATGGTGGTAGAAATATTTAACTCAAAAGTATCTAAAAAAAACAGAGCTTGTGAATTCAAGAATATACTTTATCTGGTTTGCTTTGACTACGAGCCGCTCCATGGAGCATCTGGTTTGCTTTGACTACGAGCTGCTCCATGGAGCATCTGGTTGCTTTGACTACGAGCCGCTCCATGGAGCATCTGGTTTGCTTTGACTACGAGCTGCTCCATGGAGCATCTGGTTGCTTTGACTACGAGCCGCTCCATGGAACATCTGGTTGCTTTGACTACGAGCTGCTCTATGGAACATCTGGTTGCTTTGACTACGAGCCGCTCCATGGAGCATCTGGTTTGCTTTGACTACGAGCTGCTCCATGGAGCATCTGGTTGCTTTGACTACGAGCCGCTCCATGGAGCATCTGGTTTGCTTTGACTACGAGCTGCTCCATGGAGCATCTGGTTGCTTTGACTACGAGCCGCTCCATGGAACATCTGGTTGCTTTGACTACGAGCTGCTCTATGGAACATCTGGTTGCTTTGACTACGAGCCGCTCCATGGAACATCTGGTTGCTTTGACTACGAGCTGCTCTATGGAACATCTGGTTGCTTTGACTACGAGCTGCTCTATGGAGCATCTGGTTGCTTTGACTACGAGCTGCTCTATGGAACATCTGGTTGCTTTGACTACGAGCTGCTCTATGGAGCATCTGGTTGCTTTGACTACGAGCTGCTCTATGGAACATCTGGTTGCTTTGACTACGAGCTGCTCTATGGAACATCTGGTTGCTTTGACTACGAGCTGCTCTATGGAACATCTGGTTGCTTTGACTACGAGCCGCTCCATGGAACATCTGGTTGCTTTGACTACGAGCCGCTCCATGGAACATCTGGTTGCTTTGACTACGAGCCGCTCTATGGAACATCTGGTTGCTTTGACTACGAGCTGCTCTATGGAACATCTGGTTGCTTTGACTACGAGCTGCTCTATGGAACATCTGGTTGCTTTGACTACGAGCTGCTCTTTGGAACATCTGGTTGCTTTGACTACGAGCTGCTCTATGGAACATCTGGTTGCTTTGACTACGAGCTGCTCTTTGGAACATCTGGTTGCTTTGACTACGAGCTGCTCCATGGAACATCTGGTTGCTTTGACTACGAGCCGCTCCATGGAGCATCTGGTTGCTTTGACTACGAGCTGCTCCATGGAACATCTGGTTGCTTTGACTACGAGCCGCTCCATGGAGCATCTGGTTGCTTTGACTACGAGCCGCTCCATGGAACATCTGGTTGCTTTGACTACGAGCTGCTCCATGGAGCATCTGGTTGCTTTGACTACGAGCTGCTCTATGGAACATCTGGTTTGCTTTGACTACGAGCCGCTCCATGGAGCATCTGGTTGCTTTGACTACGAGCCGCTCCATGGAGCATCTGGTTGCTTTGACTACGAGCCGCTCCATGGAGCATCTGGTTGCTTTGACTACGAGCTGCTCCATGGAACATCTGGTTTACTTTGACTACGAGCCGCTCCATGGAACATCTGGTTGCTTTGACTACGAGCCGCTCCATGGAGCATCTGGTTGCTTTGACTACGAGCCGCTCCATGGAGCATCTGGTTGCTTTGACTACGAGCTGCTCTATGGAACATCTGGTTTGCTTTGACTACGAGCCGCTCCATGGAACATCTGGTTGCTTTGACTACGAGCCGCTCCATGGAGCATCTGGTTGCTTTGACTACGAGCTGCTCTATGGAACATCTGGTTGCTTTGACTACGAGCTCTCCTTTCATACAGACACATAGTAATGTTTATACATCCTGCACAGTTACTCCCTTATATGAGGAAAGGGGAGGGTTTGGCCTTATATGAGGAAAGGGGAGGGTTTGGCCTTATATGAGGAAAGGGGAGGGTTTGGCCTTATATGAGGAAAGGGGAGGGTTTGGTCTTATATGAGGAAAGGGGAGGGTTTGGTCTTATATGGGGAAAGGGGAGGGTTTGGCCTTATATGAGGAAAGGGGAGGGTTTGGCCTTATATGGGGAAAGGGGAGGGTTTGGCCTTATATGAGGAAAGGGGAGGGTTTGGCCTTATATGAGGAAAGGGGAGGGTTTGGCCTTATATGAGGAAAGGGGAGGGTTTGGCCGGCAGGGATGTGGGTTTGTTTCCCAAGGGGGCCAGTATGAAAAAACAAACAAAAAAAAAACATGTATGCATTCACTAACTGTAAGTCGCTCTGGATAAGAGCGTCTGCTAAATGACTAAAATGTAAATATGTACATCACGCCACCACCATCTTCCAAAGTCCAAGTATCATGCATAGTTTCCTTACAAGGGCCAAGTACCACACATATTGTCCTTACAAGGGCTACGTGCGCTTCTCTAGATGAGTCTTATTTAATTTTACATTTTTGTCATTTAGCAGACGCTCTTATCCAGAGGTTATCCAAGGGTTAAGTGCCTTGCTTAAGGGCACATCGACAGATTTTTCACCTAGTCGGCTCTGGGATTAGAACCAGCGACCTTTCGGTTACTGGCACAACGCTCTTACCCACTAAGCTACCTGCCACCCATCCTATCATATTGGTGGCGTGACTCAGACACTTTCTTCAAAATGATATTCATACACACACTAAAGAACAGTTACACACTGTATTGACTATAGTCACTATCCAGGCATGCATCTGGATTACAAAGTATCAATCATGTTTACTATGTTTTACCCTTATCACTTCATAGCATATGTACTAGAAAATTACCCATAACATCCACATTTCAATCAGCTTAACACGTCCTTCACACACTTACACAACTCTCACATCCACATTCACTTAGTACTATTCCCAAACACATTCGGTGCATCTTCAACGATTCTCTGTCGTTCAGATGCACCATATGTATCTTTCACATACAGTTGAAGTCGGAAGTTTACATACACTTAGGTTGGAGTCATTAAAACTCAACCACTCCACAAATGTCTTGTTAACAAACTATAGTTTTGCCAAGTCGGTTAGGACATCTACTTTGTGCATGACACAAGTCATTTTTTCCAACAATTGTTTACAGAAAGATTATTTCACTTATAATTCACTGTATCACAATTCCAGTGGGTCAGAAGTACACTAAGTTGACTGTGCCTTTAAACAGCTTGGAAAATTCCAGAAAATGATGTCATGGCTTTAGACGCTTCCGATAGGCTAATTGACATCATTTTAGTCAATTGGAGGTGTACCTGTGGATGTATTTCAAGGCCTACCTTCAAACTCAGTGCCTCTTTGCTTGACATCATGGGAAAATCAAAAAGAAATCAGCCAAAAGCTCAGAAAAGAAATTGTAGACCTCCACAAGTCTGATTCATCCTTGGGAGCAATTTCCAAATGGCTGAAGATACCACGTTCATCTGTACAAACAATAGTATGCAAGTATTAACACCATGGGACCACGCAGCCGTCATACCGCTCAGGAAGGAGACTCGTTCTGTCTCCTAGAGATGAACGTACTTTTGGTGTGAAAAGTGCAAATCAATCCCAGAACAACAGCAAAGGACCTTGTGAAGATGCTGGAAGAAGCAGGTACAAAAGTATCTATATCCACAGTAAAACAAGTCCTCTATCGACATGAACCGAAAGGCCGCTCAGCAAGGAAGAAGCCACTGCTCCAAAACCGCCATAAAAAAGCCAGACTACGGTTTGCAACTGCACATGGGGACAAAGATTGTACTTTTTGGGGTAATGTCCTCTGGTCTGATGAAACATAAATAGAACTGTTTGGCCATAATGACCATCGTTATGTTTGGAGGAAAAATGGGGTTACTTGCAAGCCGAAGAACACCATCCCAACCGTGAAGCACAGGGGTGGCAGCATCATGCTGTGGGGGTGCTTTGCTGCAGGAGGGACTGGTGGACTTCACAAAATAGATGGCATCATGAGGAAGGAAAATTATGTGGACATATTGAAGCAACATCTCAAGACATCAGTCAGGAAGTTAAAGCTTGGTCGCAAACGGGTCTTCCAAATGGACAATGACCCCAAGCATACTTCCAAAGTTGTGGCAAAATGGCTTAAGGACAACAAAGTCAAGGTATTGGAGTGGCCATCACAAGGCCCTGACCTCAATCTTATAGAACATTTGTGGGCAGAACTGAAAAAGCGTGTGCGAGCCAGGAGTCCTACAAACCTGACTCAGTTACACCAGCTCTGTCAGGAGGAATGGGCCAAAATTCACCCAACTTATTGTGGGAAGCTTGTGGAAGGCTACCCGAAATGTTTGACCCAAGTTAAACAATTTAAAGTCAATGCTACCAAATACTTAATTGAGTGTATGTAAACTTCTGACCCACTGGGAATGTGATAAAATAAATAAAAGCTAAAATAAATCATTCTCTCTACTATTGTTCTGACACTTCACATTCTTAAAATAAAGTGGTGATCCTAACTGACCTAAGACGGGGAATGTTTGCTAGGATTAAATCTCAGGAATTGTGAAAAACTGAGTTTAAATGTATTTGGCTAAGGTGTATGTAAACTTCTGACTTCAACTGTACATATATAATAACTCATTATGCTATTAGTAGTGGCTGCAGACCACGTAGACACTTCTCTTTATAAATGCCTAAAGACAGCTGTCCGCGGAGCTTTCCATGGTACCGTTACACCCTCGCTCTAGTCTTCTCATAAGACTAGTGAATCGCCTTCTCTCTATAAGACTATGGACACCTTTTTATGCATTACTCGCCTTAATTGTATTGGTTTTATAATGTTGTTAGTGGCTGCAGACCACGTAGACACTTCTCTCTATAAGACTATATTATGTGTTAATGTTATTGTTAGTGGCTGCAGACCACGTAGACACTTCTCTCTATAAGACTATATTATGTGTTATTGTTAGTGGCTGCAGACCACGTAGACACTTCTCTCTATAAGACTATATTATGTGTTATTGTTAGTGGCTGCAGACAACGTAGACACCTCTCTCTATAAGACTATATTATGTGTTATTGTTAGTGGCTGCAGACCACGTAGACACTTCTCTCTATAAGACTATATTATGTGTTAGTGTTAGTGGCTGCAGACCACGTAGACACTTCTCTCTATAAGACTATATTATGTGTTATTGTTAGTGGCTGCAGACCACGTAGACATTTCTCTCTATAAGACTATATTATGTGTTATTGTTAGTGGCTGCAGACCACGTAGACACCTCTCTCTATAAGACTATGGGTACCTTTTTATGTGTTCATGTTATTGGTTTTATCATTCATTTTTATTTTTTAACTACAAATTCATTTAAATTAACTTACTGAAATCAGTTGCAATCCCTCAATTGTTCGCGGATGATGTGCCTCCTCCTGGGCCGCTCACAGTAAGGGTCTGGGCGGGTCTCGCCGTCGTTTGGTCAGATGGGAATTTTCCTCACGCTTCATAAACAAATGTGCCACCGGTTTTCCTCGCAGACCCCCCACTGGAAAGCTCCGCAGGCAGAATCAATCATTCTGTTTGTTGACGCCAAATTGTCGTGGAAATTCTACACAGGGGACACACACTCAAAGTCGATCTTAAATGGAATCATTGTTTATTAATAGCGTGCCGGAGAGGTCAAAATCAAACTTAGATGCATAAAGTACCGATCTGAAGTGAGCTCCTCCCGGGGCAGTCCCGTTAGATCCGTAGTTAGAGCGTAGTTCATAGGGTCGGCTCCAGCATGTGTCTGGCACAGTCTCCAATCTTAATTTATAGAACATGTTCTGCCAGATGGTCCTAAGGAGGAGGTCAATAGTTTGGATTAAACCTCATAGGAAAACAGTTTAATCATGTATAGGTTTCATTCAGGTCTCTCTGTTTTAATAAAATCATCTGTTTATCTTTGGCAGGAGAGAAACCAGACTCTCACTCTGACAGCAGGAAGAGTCCTTCAGGGAATCCAAATCCAGAGATTCCCAAACCAGCAACACAGCACAACTGCTCCCAGTGTGGAACGAGTTTTAAGTGGTTATGTACGCTCAAAGAGCATGAGAAAACACACACAGGAGAAAAGCTCTTCCAATGCTCCCAGTGTGAAAAGAGATTTACACATTTAGGAAGTATGAAAAGGCATGAAGGAATACATAAAGGAGAAAAAACCCTACCACTGCTCTCAGTGTGGAAAGAGTTTTACCCAGTTAGGGTATCTGAAAAAAACACGAGAGAATACACACAGGAGAAAAACCTTTCCAATGTTCCCAGTGTGGAAAGAGTTTTACACATTCAGGAAGTCTGAAAAGGCATGAAGGAATACACACAGGAATACACACAGGACACAGGAGAAAAAACCTACCACTGCTCTCAGTGTGGAAGGAGTTTTCCCCCACTTAGCGAACCTGAACAAACATAAGAGAATACACTCTGGAGAGAAGCCTTACCTCTGTTCTCATTGTGGAAATCAATTTAGGTGGTTAGGAGACCTGAAGGAGCACGAGAGGACACACACAGGGGAGAAACCTTACCATTGCTCCTTGTGCGGAAAGGATTTTACCAAGTTAGGGAACCTAAATGAGCATAAGAAGAAACACACAGGAGAAAAGCCTTACCAATGCTCCCTGTGTGGAAAGACACTTACCCAGTTAAGAGGCCTGAAATATCACGAGAGGACACACACACACAAAAAGACTACCACTGCTCTCTCAGTGTCAAAAGACATTTACCCTGTTAGGGAACCTGAAAAAACATGAGAGAATACACACACTCAGGTGAGGATAAGACCGTCCACTGCTCCCAGTGTGGAAACAGTATAGGTCAGTTAGGGAACCTGAAAGAGCATAAAAAACACATACAGCAGAGAAGCCGTAAGACTGCTCTAGTTGTGGAAAGACATTTTCCCAGTCAGAGGACCTGAAATCACATGACAGAATAGAGGCTGTGTTGTGAAATGTGTGTTTTATTTATGCCACATGAAATCATATTGTTTAAATGAAATCATATATTGATGGAACACAATTATGAACCCTTAGGTGTTCATTTTAATATGATTTGGATATTTTCAAATGTTAATTATAAATGGATGAGTAGAATGTGTATTTTCTTTATTCTAAGCTTAACCTCTCATGGGCGTGGCCAAAGAGCTCTATTTTCATGTCATCAGACCACGCCTCCGATTCTAATCCAAGTGCCAATGCCGTTTAGCAAACTCCATTCGTTTACAATTTGTTGGATGACGGTAGTGCGTTTTGGCATCAAAATAAGGATGCAGAAGCAGAAAAGAACCCCAAACCTACTGTCAAATATGGTGGTAGATCTCTGATGTTATGGGGCTATTCTGCTTCCACTGGTCCTGGGGCCCTTGTTAAGGTCAATGGCATCATCAACTCTACCAAGTACCAGAACATTTTAGCCAAAACACCTGTTTGCCTCTGCCAGGAGGCTGAAACTTGGCCTCAAGTGGATCTTCCAGCAAGACAATAAGTCCAAGCAAACATCAAAATCCATAAACAAATTACACTCCGTTCTCTCTGAGCTGTGCAGCTTTCCCAGTACTGCCGCGCAGAAGAAATACCAGCCCACGTAGAGATGCACGAGATTGAACTTCACTGAACTTTTTACTTTGGCCCGTTAGCCCAACGTTTCCCTCTACTGTGGGGATTGTGATTATTAGCCCCTTTCAATGCAACATACCAGAACAATCGAACTATGCAAGACTTAGTCTGTGCTTTTGTTTTAGGCAGAGAGCATCGGAGGAGGATTCAGTTGCACTGAAAAGACAGGAGCGGCCCTGAGTAGTACTTATTCTGAGATCAAAGCATGTAGCTGCACATTTGTTCATATTCTTTGCTAGTTATTGAGTTATTAGCCCAGTGCTAGCTCATTTCTGGATCAGCCATGGCGAGTGATGGCTTCCTACGTGTACATTTCTAGCCATCTTTGAAATGCAAGTAAGATAAAATAGCTTTTTTATATCTTAAAGGGAGGCTTTTTTATTTTTTTTATTTTTGACTGTAATATATGGGTATGGGAATAATAATGAGTTTTATTTTATAAAGTGGTTTCTTGCGTCATACATTCCAACAACATTTTCAGTCACCTACTTGTCTGAAGGCTAAAAGGGTTCATGTCAAGCCCTGCATGTTTTCATAAGTCCCATGGAATGTAGCCTACATTGGACACCACACATTGGCTGCTACTGTAGGCTGAATGATAGAACAGCTATTTCCATGTTAAAATGTTATGGGATGCATTTTCTCCATGGTTTTTGATGGTGGGCCACTCTGGTAGGCCTACATTATGATCAAATAGCCACAGTAGCCTACTGGGCCACTGTTAAAACTGGAACTTAAAGCGGATACAGCCTCAGTGTTCACAGTAAACGCGGCGCAACGTTAAAGTTTGCACTCAGCAGACCTAAACTTTGCTCAGTGCCTACATTTTTGGAGGTAACTTGCTCTGGTGAGAAGCCTTACCATTGCTCCTAATGTGGAAAGAGTTTTAACCAGTTTAGACCATTTTAAAATTACACGAGAGGACACAGGAGAAAAGCCCTACCACTGCTCCCAGTGTGAAGCGTTTCACCCAGTTACAGCAACTACAATCACAATACAGGACACACACACAGGACAATCTACCACTGCTCTCATTGTGGAAAGACATTTTCCCAGTCAGAGGACCTGAAATCACACGAGAGGATAGGGAGGCTGTGTTCTGACTTATGTTTTTGACTGAGAATGAATGTTTTTGTTTATGCCACATTAAATCATATTGTTTATGGTTATACCTTTCTATCTAATTTTTGATTGAGAATTGATGTTGTATATATGAAAGCTTGCTCAAAAATAGGCCAACATTTTGTTTGTCATCTCAAGACATGGTCATATCTAAATTCATATAAAGTATATTTTATTATTATGAACTTAGTGATTGGATACAAGAATAACCCTTAAATGTTGTTTATTATGGATATTGCCCGTCAGTGTCATTTTGATATTGGAAAAAAATTAAATCCTCATCAATCTACACACAATACCCCATAATGACAAAAAACAGAAATACCTTATTTACATAAGTATTCAGACACTTTGCTATGAGACTCGAAATTGAGCTCAGATGCATCCTGTTTCCATTGATCATCCTTGAGATGTTTCTACAACTTGATTGGAGCCCACCTGTGGTAAATTCAATTGATTGGACATGATTTGGAAAGGCACACACCTGTCTATATAAGGTCCCACAGTTGACAGTGTATGTCAGAGCAAAAACCAAGCCATGAGATCGAAGGAATTGTCCGTTGAGCTCCGAGACAGGATTGTGTCGAGGCACAGATCTGGGGAAGGGTACCAAAACATTTCTGCATGATTTGAAGATCCCCAAGAACACAGTGGCCTCCATCATTCTTAAATGGAATAAGTTTGGAACCACCAAGACTCTTCCTAGAGCAAACTGAGCAATCAGGGGAGAAGGGCCTTGGTCAGGGAGGTGACCAATCAGGGGAGAAGGGCCTTGGTCAGGGAGGTGACCAATCAGGGGAGAAGGGCCTTGGTCAGGGAGGTGACCAACAACCCGATGGTCACTCTGACATGGTGGTGTCAGCATCATGCTGTGGGGATGTTTTTCAGTGGCAGGGACTGGGAGACTAGTCAGGATTGAGGGAAAGATGAACAGAGCAAAGTACAGAGAGATCCTTGATGAAAACCTGGTCCAAACCGCCCGGCCAAACTGAGCAATCGGGGGAGAAGGGCCTTGGTCGGGGAGGTCACCAAGAGCTCCATAGTTCCTCTGTGGAGATGGGAGAACCTTCCAGAAGGACAACCAATTCTGCAGCACTCCACCAACCAGGCCTTTATGGTAGAGTGGCCAGACGGAAGCCGCTCCTCCGTAAAAGGCACACGACAGCCCGCTTGGAGTTTACCAAAAGTCACCTAAAGACTCTCAGACCATGAGAAACAAGATTCTCTGGTCTGATGAAAACAAGATTGAACTCTTTGGTCTGAATGCCAAGCGTCAAGTCTGGAAGAAACCTCCCACCATCCCTACGGTGAAGCATGGTGGTGTCAGCATCATTCTGTGGGGATGTTTTTCAGTGGCAGGGAGACTAGTCAGGATCGAGGGAAAGATGAACGGAGCAAATTACTGAGATATCCTTGATGAAAACCTGCTCCAGAGTGCTCAGGACCTCAGACTGGGGGTGAAGGTTCACCTTCCAACAGGACAACCACCCTAAGCACACAGCCAAGACAACGCAGGAGTGGCTTCAGGACAAGCCTCTGAATGTCCTTGAGTGGCCCAGCAAGAGCCCGGACTTGAACCCGATCGAACATCTCTGGAAAGACCTGAAAATACAGTGGCTTACGAAAGTATTCACCCCCCTTGGCATTTTTCCTATTTTGTTGCCTTACAACCTGGAATTAAAATGGATTTTTGGGGGGTTTGTATCATTTGATTTACACAACATGCCTACCACTTTGAAGATGCAAAATATATTTTCTTGTGAAACAAACAAGAAATAAGACAAAAAAACAGAACTTGAGGGTGCATAACTATTCACCCCCCCAAAGTCAATACTTTGCAGAGCCACCTTTTGCAGCAATTACAGGTGCAAGTCTCTTGGGGGATGTCTCTATAAGCTTGGCACATCTAGCCACTGGGATTTTTTCCCATTCTTCAAGGCAAAACTGCTCCAGCTCCTTCAAGTTGGATGGGTTCCGCTGGTGTACAGTGGGGAAAAAAGTATTTAGTCAGCCACCAATTGTGCAAGTCTTCCCACTTAAAAAGATGAGAGAGGCCTGTAATTTTCATCATAGGTACACGTCAACTATGACAGACAAATTGAGAGAAAAAAATTCCAGAAAATCACATTGTAGGATTTTTTAATGAATTTATTTGCAAATTATGGTGGAAAATAAGTATTTGGTCACCTACAAACAAGCAAGACTTCTGGCTCTCACAGACCTGTAACTTCTTCTTTATGAGGCTCCTCTGTCCTCCACTCGTTACCTGTATTAATGGCACCTGTTTGAACTTGTTATCAGTATAAAAGACACCTGTCCACAACCTCAAACAGTCACACTCCAAACTCCACTATGGCCAAGACCAAAGAGCTGTCAAAGGACACCAGAAACAAAATTGTAGACCTGCACCAGGCTGGGAAGACTGAATCTGCAATAGGTAAGCAGCTTGGTTTGAAGAAATCAACTGTGGGAGCAATTATTCTGAAATGGAAGACATACAAGACCACTGATAATCTCCCTTGATCTGGGGCTCCACGCAAGATCTCACCCCGTGGGGTCAAAATGATCACAAGAACGGTGAGCAAAAATCCCAGAACCACACGTGGGGACCTAGTGAATGACCTGCAGAGAGCTGGGACCAAAGTAACAAAGCCTACCATCAGTAACACACTACGCCGCCAGGGACTCAAATACTGCAGTGCCAGACGTGTCCCCCTGCTTAAGCCAGTTCATGTCCAGACCCGTCTGAAGTTTGCTAGAGTGCATTTGGATGATCCAGAAGAGGATTGGGAGAATGTCATATGGTCAGATGAAACCAAAATATAACTTTTTGGTAAAAACTCAACTCGTCGTGTTTGGAGGACAAAGAATGCTGAGTTGCATCCAAAGAACACCATACCTACTGTGACGCATGGGGGTGGAAACATCATGCTTTGGGGCTGTTTTTCTGCAAAGGGACCAGAACGACTGATCCGTGTAAAGGAAAGAATGAATGGGGCCATGTATCGTGAGATTTTGAGTGAAAACCTCCTTCCATCAGCAAGGGCATTGAAGATGAAACGTGGCTGGGTCTTTCAGCATGACAATGATCCCAAACACACCGCTCAGACAACGAAGGAGTGGCTTCGTAAGAAGCATTTCAAGGTCCTGGAGTGGCTTAGCCAGTCTCCAGATCTCAACCCCCATAGAAAATCTTTGGAGGGGAGTTGAAAGTCCGTGTTGCCCAGCGACAGCCCCAAAACATCACTGCTCTAGAGGAGATCTGCATGGAGGAATGGGCCAAAATACCAGCAACAGTGTGTGAAAACCTTGTGAAGAGTTACAGAAAACATTTGACCTGTGTCATTGCCAACAAAGGGTATATAACAAAGTATTGAGAAACTTTTGTTATTGACCAAATACTTATTTTCCACCATAATTTGCAAATAAATTCATTAAAAATCCTACAATGTGATTTTCTGGATTATTTTTCCTCAATTTGTCTGTCATAGTTGACGTGTACCTATGATGAAAATTACAGGCCTCTCTCATCTTTTTAAGTGGGAGAACTTGCACAATTGGTGGCTGACTAAATACTTTTTTTCCCCACTGTACATTAATCTTTAAGTTATCCCACAGATTCTCAATTTGATTGAGGTCTGGGCTTTGACTAGGCCATGCCAAGACATTTAAATGTTTCACCTTAAACCACTCAAGTGTTGCTTTAGCAGTATGCTTAGTGTCATTGTCCTGCTGAAAGGTGAACCTCCATCCCAGTCTCAAATCTCTGGAAGACTGAAACAGGTTTCCCTCAAGAATTTCCCTGTAATAAGCGCCAGCCATCATTACTTCAATTCTGACCAGTTTCCCAGTCCTTGCTGATGAAAAACATCCCCACAGCATGATGCTGCCACCACCATGCTTCACTGTGGGGATGGTGTTCTCGGGGTGATGAGAGGTGTTGGGTTTGCACCAGACATTTTCCTTGATGGCCAAAAAGCTCTATTTTAGTTTCATCTGACCAGAGTACCTTCTTCCATATGTTTGGGGAGTCTCCCAGATGGCTTTTGGTGAACACCAAACGTGTTTGCTTATTTTTGTCTTTAAGCAATGGCTTAGCTCTTTGTAGTGTACGGCTTAAAGTGGTCCTATGGACAGATTCTCAAATTTACATTTATGTCATTTAGCAGACGCTCTTATCCAGAGCGACTTACAAATTGGTGCATTCACCTTATAGCCAGTGGGATAACCACTTTTTTTTGGGGGGGGGGTTAGAAGGATTACTTTATCCTATCCCAGGTGTTCCTTAAAGAGGTGGGGTTTCAAATGTCTCCGGAAGGTGGTGAGTGACTCCGCTGTCCTGGCGTCGTGAGGGAGCTTGTTCCACCATTGGGGTGCCAGAGCAGCGAACAGTTTTGACTGGGCTGAGCGGGAACTGTGCTTCAGCAGAGGTAGGGGAGCCAGCAGGCCAGAGGTGGATGAACGCAATGCCCTCGTTTGGGTGTAGGGACTGATCAGAGCCTGAAGGTACGGAGGTGCCGTTCCCCTCAAAGCTCCGTGAGGCAAGCACCATGGTCTTGTAGCAGATGCGAGCTTCAACTGGAAGCCAGTGTAGTGTGCGGAGGAGCAGGGTGACGTGAGAGAACTTGGGAAGGTTGAACACCAGACGGGCTGCGGCATTCTGGATGAGTTGTAGGGGTTTAATGGCACAGGCAGGGAGCCCAGCCAACTGCGAGTTGCAGTAATCCAGACGGGAGATGACAAGTGCCTGGATTAGGACCTGTGCTGCTTCCTGTGTAAGGCAGGGTCGTACTCTCCGAATGTTGTAGAGCATGAAACTACAGGATCGGGTCACAGCCTTGATGTTAGCGGAGAACGACAGGGTGTTGTCCAGGGTCACGCCAAGGCTCTTCGCACTCTGGGAGGAGGACACAACGGAGTTGTCAACCGTGATGGCGAGATCATGGACGGGCAGTCCTTCCCGGGAGGAAGAGCAGCTCCGTCTTGCCAAGGTTCAGCATGAGGTGGTGATCCGTCATCCATACTGATATGTCTGCCAGACATGCAGAGATGCGATTCGCCACCTGGTTATCAGAAGGGGGAAAGGAGAAGATTAGTTGTGTGTCGTCTGCGTAGCAATGATAGGAGAGGCCATGTGAGGATATGACAGAGCCAAGTGACTTGGTGTATAGCGAGAATAGGAGAGGGCCTAGAACTGAGTGGTGAGAGCACGTGGTGCGGAGACAGCTTCTCGCCACGCCACTTGGTAGGAGCGACCGGTCAGGTAGGACGCAATCCAAGAGTGAGCCGCGCCGGAGATGCCCAGCTCGGAGAGGGTGGAGAGGAGGATCTGATGGTTCACAGTATCAAAGGCAGCAGACAGGTCTAGAAGGACAAGAGCAGAGGAGAGAGAGTTAAGTTTAGCAGTGCGGAGAGCCTCCGTGACACAGAAGAGCAGTCTCAGTTGAATGACCAGTCTTGAAACCTGACTGGTTTGGATCAAGAAGGTCATTCTGAGAGAGATAGCAAGAGAGTTGGCTAAAGACGGCACGCTCAATAGTTTTGGAGAGAAAAGAAAGAAGGGATACTGGTCTGTAGTTGTTGACATCAGAGGGATCGAGTGTTGGTTTTTTGAAAAGGGGTGCAACTCTCGCTCTCTTGAAGACGGAAGGGACATAGCCAGCGGTCAAGGATGAGTTGATCAGCGAGGTGAGGTAAGGGAGAAGGTCACCGGAGATGGTCTGGAGAAGAGAGGAGGGGATAGGGTCAAACGGGCAGGTTGTTGGGCGGCCGGCCATCACCAATCTCTGCTGTGGAGCTTTGCAGCTCCTTCAGGATTATCTTTGGTCTCTTTGTTGCCTCTCTGATTAATGCCCTTCTTGCCTGGTCCGTGAGTTTTGGTGGGCGGCCATCTCTTGGCAGGTTTGTTGTGGTGCCATATTCATTCTATTTTTTAATACTGGATTTAATGGTGCTCCATGGAATGTTCAAAGTTCTGGATATTTTTTTATAACTCCAACCTGATCTGTACTTCTCCACAACTTTGTCCCTGATCTGTTTGGACAGGTCCTTGGTCTTCATGGTGCCACTTGCTTGGTGGTGCCCCTTGCTTAGTGGTGTTGCAGACTTTGGGTCCTTTCAGAACAGGTGTATATATACTGAGATCATTTAATAGATCATGTGACACTAAGATTGCACACAGGTGGACTTTATATAACTAATTATGTGACTTCTGAAGGTAATTGGTTGCACCAGATCTTATTTAGGGGCTTCATAGCAAAGGGGGGTGAATACATACTGTACAGTCGTGGTATTGGTCTTCACAAAGTTTGCTGCTTCAGTGTTTTTAGATCTTTTTCTCAGATGTTACTATGGGATACTGAAGTATAATTACAAGCATTCCATAAGTTTTAAAGGCTTTTATTGACAATTACATTAAGTTTATGCAAAGAGTCAATATTTGCAGTGTTGACCCTTCTTTTTCAAGAACTCTGCAATCTGCCCTGGAATGTTGTCAATTAACTTCTGGGCCACATCCTGACTGATGGCAGCCCATGCTTGCATAATCAATGCTTGGAGTTTGTCAGAATTTGTGGGTTTTTGTTTGTCCACCCGCCTCTTGAGGATTGACCACAAATTCTCAATGGGATTAAGGATTAAGGTCTGGGGGAGTTTCCTGGCCATGGACCCAAAATGTTGATGTTTTGTTCCCCGAGTGACTTAGTTATCACTTTTGCCTTATGGCAAGGTGCTCCATCATGCTGGAAAAGGCATTGTTCGTCAACAAACTGTTATTGGATGGTTGGGAGAAGTTGCTCTCGGAGGATGTGTTGGTACCATACTTTATTCATGGCTGTGTTCTTAGGCAGAATTGTGAGTGAGCCCACTCCCTTGGCTGAGAAGCAACCCCACACATGAATGGTCTCAGGATGCTTTACTGTTGGCCTGACACAGGACTGATGGTAGCGCTCACCTTGTCTTCTCCGGACAAGCTTTTTTTACAGATGCCCCAAACAATCGGAATGGGGATTCATCAGAGAAAATGACTTTACCGCAGTCCTCAGCAGTCCAATCCCTGCACCTTTTGCAGGATATCAGTCTGTCCCTGATGTTTTTCCTGGAGAGAAGTGGCTTCCTCGCTGCCCTTCTTGACACCAGGCCATCCTCGAAAAGTATTCGCCTCACTGTGCGTGCAGAATGCCTCACACCTGCCTGCTGCCATTCCTGAGCAAGCTCTGCGCTGGTGGTGCCCCGATCCCACAGATGAATCAACTTTAGGAGATGGTCCTGGCGCTTGCTGGACTTTCTTGGGCACCCTGAAGTTTCATCACAACAATTGAACCTCTCTCCTTGAAGTCCTTGATGATCCGATAAATGGTTGATTTAGGTGCAATCTTACTAGCAGCAATATCATTGCCTGTGAATACTTTTGTGCAAAGAAAATATCTGATTTTCCATTTTAGTACCCTCAACACACAGCGTCGCCTCAAGTGGGTTTACATTTGTTTTATTTGATTATTATTGATACATTATCAGAAAGCCTAAATCTTCCCCAAAAATAGGATGGAATATAAATAAATAAAAATAATATACAATAATAAATCACCAAAATAAGTTCTATAAATATTTGTATTTTACAAAATGGCTCTAACAGTTGGAAAGGAAGAGGTTGATATAAATCCCCTCTGTTACAAACCAAATGTTAGACTAGAAACATGGGGTAATAATGACTAGATGATTGGTTCCAGTGGAGATTAGTTTATGAATTGCCTGGCTTGGCTGGGGGACAGTGGATGTATAGGGATAATTCAAATGGAACTTTTAACAGGCTTTACCTGCGATTTTCTAACGGCTATCAACAAATCAGAATCCAGAATCCAAATTGACCATTTTATAATGAGTGATCTAGTCTGGATTAAACCTCATAGGAAAACAGTTTAATCATGTATAGGTTTCATTCATGTCTCTCTGTTTAATAAAATAATCTGTTTATCTTTGGCAGGAGAGAAACCAGACTCTCACTCTGACAGCGGGAAGAGTCCTTCAGGGAATCCAGACCCAGAGATTCCCAAACCAGCGACACAACACAACTGCTCCCAGTGTGGAACGAGTTTTAAGTGGTTATATAAGCTCAAAGAGCATGAGAAAACACACAGGAGAAAAGCTCTTCCAATGCTCCCAGTGTGAAAAGAGATTTACCCGGTTAGGAAATCTGAAAAGGCATGAAGGAGTAATACACACCGGAGAAAAACCCTACCACTGCTCTCAGTTAGGGGATCTGCAAAACCATGAGAAAATACACTCTGGAGAGAAGCCTTACCCCTGTTCCCACTGTGGAAATAGTTTTACACGGTTAAGGCACCTGAAAGAGCATGAGAGGATACACACAGGAGAGAAGACTTTCCAATGCTCCCAGTGTGGAAAGGGTTTTATAGCGTTAGGGCGCCTGAAAGCGCATGAGAGAATACACACAGGAGAGAAGCCTTTCCAATGCTCCCAGTGTGGAAAGAGTTTTAACCAGTCATCACATCTGAAAGAGCATGAGAGAACACACACAGGAGAGAAGCCTTTCCAATGCTCCCAGTGTGGAAAGGGTTTTATAGCATTAGGGCGCCTGAAAGCGCATGAGAGGATACACACAGGAGAGAAGCCTTTCCAATGCTCCCAGTGTGGAAAGGGTTTTACATGGTTAAGGCACCTGAAAGAGCATGAAAGAATACACTCTGGAGAGAAGCCTTACCCCTGTTCCCATTGTGGAAATCATTTTAGGTGTTTAGGGGACCTGAAGGAGCATGAGAGGACACACACAGGAGAGAAACCGTACCATTGCTCCCTGTGTGGAAATGATTTTACCAAGTTAGGGAACCTCAAAGAACATGAGAGGAAACACACAGGAGAAAAGCCTTACCACTGCTCCCAGTGTGGAAAGAGATTTTCAAGATCACCGGACCTTAAAAAGCACGAGAGGACACACACAGGAGAAAAGCCTTACCACTGCTCCCAGTGTGGAAAGAGTTTTGCTGACTTAGATAGCCTGAACATACATAAGATAATACACTCTAAAGAGAAACCTTACCATTGTTCCCAGTGTGGAAAAAGTTTTACCAAGCTTGGGAACTTGAAAAGGCATGAGAACATACACACACAGGGGAGGATAAGCTCACGGTTTGGAAAGAGTTTTAGTCAGGGGAACCTAATTGTGGAAAGACGTTTTCCCAGACAGAGGACCTGAATTCACATGACAGAATAGAGAGGCTGTGTTCTGACTGATGTTTGACTGTTATTTTATGCCACATTAAATCATATTGTTTATATGAAATCTTACTCAAAAATAGGCTTACTTTTGTTTTAGTTTTTTTCCTCTGGAGACATGATCATGTCTAAAATCAAATTATAATTAAAACATTTGTAATGATGGATTTGGGATTGATTGAATTCAACTATAAACCCTTCATGTTCATTATATGATTTGGATATTTTAAAATGTAAATTATTAATTGGATGAATAATGGATCTATAAGCAACCATTTTACATTTAAACAGGTTCTCCAGCACAAAATGTGTATCAGCCAATTAAAATCGTTGATGAACTGAAGTTCCACTATTTTTTTCATACTAAACGCAGCTCAGTACTGTTACACCATGTAGGAGCAGTTTGGACCTACTCAGTATTGGTACACCATGTAGGAGCAGTTTGGACCTACTCAGTACTGGTACACCATGTAGGAGCAGTTTGGACCTACTCAGTACTGGTACACCATGTAGGAGCAGTTTGGACCTACTCAGTACTGGTACACCATGTAGGAGCAGTTTGGACCTACTCAGTACTGGTACACCATGTAGGAGCAGTTTGGACCTACTCAGTACTGGTACACCATGTAGGAGCAGTTTGGACCTACTCAGTACTGTTACACCATGTAGGAGCAGTTTGGACCTACTCAGTACTGTTACACCATGTAGGAGCAGGTTGGACCTAGTTGCCTTATTGGGATATTATCTGTTCGTTTGACTGATTTCCTAAATGCAGATGTGCAGTAGTATGGGAGGTTGTTTTAAATTCTCACTCATTAAAGATATTCATTAATCAACACATGCTTCTCTTTGTATGTCTCAATATAATATTATTTAATGAAATAAATGAAAAATCAACTTTTTGTCTCAAAATAAAATGAACATTTCCCTTGACTGTGTTAACCTTCCCACCCAGCAGATGGCGATGTGCCTGTTTCAGGCGATACTGCCAGTGTGACGTATAATCTAGTGGACGGGACGCTTCTTCAACAACAACAACAGCTAGTCAGCCACCTTCATAGCCAAAAACATTGAAGCTCTTTTCACGCTTTCGGTGTATATTAGCCACTGTGTTTTAAACACACTTGTCGTATCTACTAGCTAGTTACCCCATTTCATTTAATATTTACGTTGTTAGTCAGCTAGCTGGCTGGGTAAATTAGCAGTAGCCTAGTCACTAATGCTAACTAGCTATCTAGCTAACATCCCAACCATGAGCTCACTAAGCTACTCTCCTCCTGCTAAAGAAGAGGAGGTCTGCTGGACGGAGAAAGAAGCTCTGGGGCTGAACATTGTCGTGAAAGAGGAGGAGGAAGAGGAGGATTTTACAGTAAAAAAAGAAGTAGAGGTTGAGGCTGTTACCGTGAAAGAAGAAGAGAACGACGTTAAATTGACCGAAGATGAAGAAGCTTTTAGATTGAAAGAGGAGGAGGATGTCACAGTGAAAGAAGAGGGAGACGCGTTCAGAGTGAAAGAGGAGGAGGGGGAGATAACTGTCGCAGTGAAAGAAGAGGAAGACATTTTTGGAATAAAGGAAGAGGGGGAGATTACTGTCACATTGGAAGAAGAAGAAGAGACTGGAGATCTGATTAACAACAGTGAGTAATATATTAAAAACAGGAGCACAAACTCTGCAGTTGTTGAACCGATGTGTGGTTTTTAAAGGGCCATTCTAATAAAGGTCTAAACTTTAATATGTTGTTTTGTAGGAATTGTTAAACCTACAAAGAGTGGGGGCGGCCAACAAAACGTTAATGGATCAAATGCTTCCACATTATATATTTCACTACCTTTGTCAACATCTGAATATCTCTTTCTGTAGTGCTTTACTCAGTGTCTGTGCTTGACATCACATAAAAGCATAAAACAACTCGTGTGTGACTCGTGTCAAGACAAAGAAGGATCATTTTGATCTGGATTAAATTTATAAAAAAATAATTACTACAGGTTATTTAAAATCCTTAAGAGTTTATTGACGCACCCGTGCGTCAATCTAAGTAACATAATTAAAAATAATCTCCATCAAAATCCGTCAGTTGAAGCTAGAGATATTGAGACGCAGCATGGGCTGAGTCTTAATCCACCACATCTGCCTATGTTGGCCTTCCGCAACTGCGGTGGAAGGTGCCCGAGCTACAGCGGTGTTTGTCAGACCATGATACATCCCGAAAATCGATCTTCTCACGAAAACGTCTGTAGCGTCCGAACGGTTTGGCCTAAAAAAACTATTATGGAAAAGGGACTATTTTCTTCCGTTTTGCTCCACAACCCCCCTCGTCTGAAGGTAACCCGTACAAACAAATGGAAGTAAGGGGTTAAATATTTGTCCAAAAATATTTCCTGAGTTTTCTTATATCTCCTAGATATGGGACAGACAGTGGATGAATCAAAATGACCCTCCATTGTTAAAACAGAGGATGAATCAAATGACCCTCCATCGTTAAGATAGTGGATGAATCAAATGACCCTCCATCGTTAAGACAGTGGATGAATCAAATGCGTTATTATCTAAATATTGAACAAAATGTGGGCTACAGAGAGAAACAGAATAGTTCAATTTGAAGCCATATGGCATAAAATATTACAAGCACTGTAGAAATTCAAAGGATGAGGAAGGAGAGAAAATCTGATTGTGAGACAGACAGGATGGGTGGATATGGTGGGAACATGTGGGTCTGAGCAGGTGGGATGTCAATGTTTGTAGTAAATGTTTAGTTGTCAATTGTCTTTGTCTAAGTATGTCGTTGTAGTCAGAAAAATACAATATAATCTTTCAAAAACATAGTTATCTATTTAAAAATAAATATCCCAAGTAGAGATATTTACGGGTCCAAAAGACAGTTCGAAATTAATTTAGCCAACGAAATAATTTCTACAAAATGAAACAAAACATACATAAAGAACTGGTTTAGATTCTTAAATAGACCTACAATAATAATAATAATAATAAAACGAATCATAAATACGAAAATAAATAATACGAATTTGAGAAATTGCATCAAACCTGAATAGTGAGTTGAACAAAGTTCTCATCTTTTTCAGCTAAAACGTTTCTAAGAATAGAAAAATCTGTCGATGTGCCCTTGAGCAAGGCACTTAACCCTAATCAAATCATCAAATCAAATTGTATTGGCCACATGCGCCGAATACAACAGGTGCAGACATTACAGTGAAATGCTTACTTACAGCCCTTAACCAACAGTGCATTTATTTTTAATAAAAAAGTAGAATAAAACAACAAAAAAGTGTTGAGAAAAAAAGAGCAGAAGTAAAATAAAATAACAGTAGGGAGGCATATATATACAGGGGGTACCGGTGCAGAGTCAATGTGCGGGGGCACCGGCTAGTTGAGGTAGTTGAAGTAATATGTACATGTGGGTAGAGTTAAAGTGACTATGCATAAATAATTAACAGAGTAGCAGCAGCGTAAAAAGATGGGGTGGGGGGGCAGTGCAAATAGTCCGGGTAGCCATGATTAGATGTTCAGGAGTCTTATGGCTTGGGGGTAGAAGCTGTTGAGAAGCCTTTTGGACCTAGACTTGGCACTTCGGTACCGCTTGCCGTGCGGTAGCAGAGAGAACAGTCTATGACTAGGGTGGCTGGAGTCTTTCACAATTTTGAGGGCCTTCCTCTGTAAGTCGCTCTGGATAAGAGCATCTGCTAAAATGACTAAAAAAATAATAATAACAAAAATAAACCATTCCCCTTGTCGGCTTCTTTTCACTATAATCTTTCTCCTCTACCTGTCGTTTTAGTATAAGGAAAAAGGCCTCCATCTTCGCAATGAACAGTAACCTAGGCCAAGGCTCCATTCACTCGCTCCCTCTCTCTCCTCAGCAGCAGGCGCACGTGACGTGAGCAGCCGGAACCAGTTTCAGCTGGACATAAGCTGTACGTTTTATGGTGTTGCAATGGTCTGAAACAGATAACAAGCTCCACGCGGTCATCAGGAGGGGTCCAGTCGGTAAATACATTTTAATACCCCAGACTCATGGCAATTATATCAGATCCAAGACAAAAGTCAGAATTTGGGACCCGGATCCCGGGTCGGATCTAGGAATTCCGGGTCTGTTAGAATTATGCAGACCTCTAGCACCAACTCTGTAAAGTACAAATGAACAATAAAAGGGGACATGAATAGCCATGCTAGCCCAATGACGACGTGTGCAGAGAAAAGTACAGCCACTAGCTAGCATGTACAGCATTCACAAATCAACAGATACAAAGTTAATGACTGAAATGAATACATATCACAATATCATGGTGGGAAACCATTATAAAACACTGGTAGTAATATCAGGAATGGAACTATTCAGATTCTGGAACTATTTAGATTCTGTAACTATTCAGATTCTGGAACTATACAGATTCTGGAACTATACAGATTCTGGAACTATTTAGATTCTGGAAATCTACAGATTCTGGAACTATTTAGATTCTGGAACTATTTAGATTCTGGAACTATACAGATTCTGGAACTATACAGATTCTGGACCTATACAGATTCTGGAACTATTCAGATTCTGGAACTATACAGATTCTGGAACTATTTCAATTCTGGAACTATTTCGATTCTGGAACTATTTCGATTCTGGAACTATTCAGATTCTGGAACTATTCAGATTCTGGAACTATACAGATTCTGGAACTATACAGATTCTGGAACTATTCAGATTCTGGAACTATACAGATTCTGGAACTATACAGATTCTGGAACTATTTAGATTTTGGAACTATTTCGATTCTGGAACTATTCAGATTCTGGAACTATTCAGATTCTGGAACTATACAGATTCTGGAACTATACAGATTCTGGAACTATTCAGATTCTGGAACTATACAGATTCTGGAACTATACAGATTCTGGAACTATTTAGATTCTGGAACTATTTAGATTCTGGAACTATTCAGATTCTGGAACTATTCAGATTCTGGAACTATACAGATTCTGGAACTATACAGATTCTGGAACTATTCAGATTCTGGAACTATACAGATTCTGGAACTATTTAGATTCTGGAACTATTTAGATTCTGGAACTATACAGATTCTGGAACTATTCAGATTCTGGAACTATTTAGATTCTGGGGAATTATATCAAATGAAATTCAACACGTGGACTGTTTCAACGTATTTCTGAAGTCTCCAAAAAAACAAACATTTCAATGTATTATACTCAAAATGTCAAGGGTTTGTCACACAGTTCCTTAACTGTTTAATGGTAAAGCAATCATTTATCCAGGTAAGCATTGACAGATTCCAATGGCAAACATAAAGATGGCAGAACAATTCAATGTGCCAATAAATCAGCACAATAAACTTTTTTATTTCTTTATTTTTGGGGCGTCTTGAAGCTAAAGTTGTTAATGACGATACTAAATAAGGAGTAACGTGGAGGAATGTCCAATACGGCCAATTTAGCAAAAAAAGGAATTAGTGGTAAGTGCAGAGGGCTGCCATCTTTACGCGTCTCCGCCATTGATATTGATGGTATAAAGGTACAAATATTATGAAAATTATAAAAATCTTGAAATCAGTCATGACAAATAAAGGGACATTCCGTATACAAATAAACACTTTCCATCCAATGGTATACACAATAAGCATTTATATATTATTCTAGACACGTTCAATACCTGTATATTCAACAATAAACCAACCAAAATATCTACTAATACATTTTCTTTCTGATACAAAAATGTTTCTAATAATCCTGTTTACGTGGACACATCTGCCTGATGGCACTCTGATAAATTATGTACCATTCTAGCCCCATCTTAAATTAACCCCTTATGTACCATTCTAGCCCCATCTTAACTTAACCCCTTATGTACCATTC